>NW_020664725.1:17421752-17450170 GCF_002925995.2 Terrapene triunguis | reverse complement strand
CATTAAAACATGCTCTGGCAATGAGCACAGCGCTGACCTTGGCAGCGATGGTGAGAGCAGAGGTGGGAGCCAGCAAGGCCCCCAGGGAGTGATGTGACCTTGGAGCAGCAATGGCCCTCACAACCTGTAACCCTCCCCCCCACACCCGACCTGCGGCAGGCTGCTCACTCCACTTAATGCAGCCAAGCCAGGAACACAGCGAAGGTGCCAAGGGCCCAGGGACCTTAGCCGGGCTGAGCCCCACAGCCATAGGGCTCGGGGTGGAGGTGCCTCTGCAGAGCAGGCCCCTCTGCCTGTTTGTAGCTAGTCTGTGCAGGCCGGAGTCTAGCTCACTGCCGAAGTAGAAACTGGCTCCAGTGCATGCAGAAAAGGGTGCGGAGCCCAGTAACAGGGGGTGGGGGAGGGCTCAGGCTGGGCGTAATGGGGTCTTGTGTTTGATGATGTACAGCATGAGGGCAACAACTTTCCTCCATCGGTCCCTGGTGCCTGCTGCCCCAGCCCTGATCCTCAAAGGGGACCATGCTCTGGCCACCATGCGTCCGAGCTGGGAGTCCATCTGAGTGCGGCTCCTTCAGTTCCCGCCTAAGGGGTATTGGAAGCCAAAGTCACCTCCCTGCCATGCCCAAACGGGCTCCCAGCTCCTGCCAGTCTGGAGAACAAGGGGCCAAGTACCAGGTTACTCATCCACCAGGCCCAACACTTACACCTTTAACAGCACGCATGATGCCGGCCTTCCAGTTCTTTGGGAAAGCTGATGGTGCCCCGCAGCCGGCCTGCAGGGAGTGTAACGCTGCAGCTGGGCTTTAAAAGAGGTTGAATAATTTTATGAGGTAAACGATTAGTAGTTGAGGGTAATTAGTTGTCAGGCTTCAGGGTGCAAGCTGGTTCCCTGCAGGGGTCAGGAAGGAGTAGTTCCTCCACACAGACAGGATTGCACAGTTAGCCTGGTGCACTGCCCTCCCTGTGCAGCATCAAGCGCGGGCTGCTGCTGGAGCCAGGATGTGGCGCTCGATGGGCTGAACTAGAGGGGAACCCAAGCGGTGGGGTTGGATTCTGGTTTTGAACTTCTCTGAAGTTCCAGAGCTGTTGGATCCAGTGTCCTGGTCCAGGCTTATCTGCTGGAGTGAATCTGACGCACCCAAGGGGTCCCCCTTGCTCCCTCCCCCGCTCCATTGCTCTGCTGCTTTTGTCCTTGCTGCCTAGTGCGAAGAGTAACCCCCGTCCTCCTCTCTGTTCTAGTGGCCATGGAAACAGCGCTGATCTTTCTGTGCTCTCTGCTGGTGCCTGTGGTCGTGGCGGACGGTAGGTATCAAGCCTCGCACACCTTGCGCTCTGAAGGGGGAAGGGGTACAGCCAATGGGCCTGTGGGACCCAGGCAGATAAAGCAGAGTTGTGTATCCAGATCGGGGTGCGGGCCTGCGTACCCCCTGGGCTTGGAGCTGGCACAACTGATGGGTGGAGGAAGCATCAGGACTTTTAAATAGCCTTTTCTTGCTGGGAAAATATAACTCACAGCAAACAAACATCAGGGGAGCTGCTAGGGGAGGGCACTGGTCCAGCTTCGGGGACATCTGCTTGGCTAGCCCTACACAGTCTGATTGGGAACATGGGGCCATAAGCTCGGGTAACTCAGGCTCTGAGAAAAGCACCTAACAAGAGGCCATGAGAACCTGTCTGTATCCACCCTGCTTCACCCTACAGCTTCCTCCACCTTCTGCCTGCACCCACTCACGCTGCCTTGCATGTGAGCAATTGGCCTCAGGGCGTCTGACTGTGGCCACATCTGCACTGGGAGCTTGGGGTGTACTTCCCCAGCTCGCTCGCAGCAGCTCGATGAGAACTAGCACCAATATAGAGTCGTGTGACTGTCCCCATGGGAGCATGGGCAGTGGCAAGCCACACGGGGTACAAACACTCCTGAAAATGGTGAGTATCCACTTGGCACAGCTAAGCCAAGCCGCCACCTCTCTGCCCCCCTTTCTTGCCAAAGAAGGACTGCTTGATAGGGGATGGCCCATTCGCTTTGTTGACACCTGGCTGCGGTGTCCAATTTCCCTTTGTCTTTGAGAAACTGGTTTAGCCCCTCCCCAGACTTATCTGGGAAACACGCTTCAGTCATGGCTTTAGCTTATGTTCATGGCTTCACACATGACATTGCTCCATACATTTTGCCATGATATTACCGATCAGCAAGTTATGCATTTTCAAATGATCCCTCAGAAGGCATGCCTTGTACACCGATTATTACAGTGTGTCTAGGGTGTGAATACAGGGGTGCATTCTGTCACACCTCCCCCCAGAGAAAGCTACAGCAGGGGAGCCACTGGCTGACCTAGAGGCAACAGGTCGGGGCCCTCTCTCCTGGACAGGGCATCTGCCACCATGTTTTCTTTTCCCTTGATATGCACAATTTCCATATCAAATTCACATAGTGTAAGACTCCAACGCAGAAGCTTGGAGTTTGAGGCTTTAGTTTTGTGCAGCCAGATGAATGGAGAATGATCTGTTAATACCCTGAACTTTCTTTGACAAGATAGGGCTGTAACTGCTTTACTGCCCACACAATGGCATAACATTCTTTCTCTATGACAGAATAATTTTGTGCAGTGGGTGTCAATTTCTTGCTTAAGAAAGCAATGGGGTGTTTTTCGTTCTTCCCAGACTGCCTTAATACAGCCCCTAAACCAGTGTCTGATGCATCTGTGCACAGTTCAAACATGTTGTCAAAATCTGGGCTAGCTAAAACAGGCTTTTCAGACAAGATTTTCTTCACCTTATCAAACTACTCTTGACATGCCTTTGTGCATACAGCTTCATTAGGCTTTGTCTTTTCACGTGGATTTGTCATTGCAGACATGAGGTCACTGAACCCACACACAAACCCTCTGTCACAGCTTATAACACCAGATCTATGAAAGATTGGACCTGCTTCTTCGTTTGAGGCACAGGCCCATTCACTATGGCTTCAACTTTGAAGGGATCTGGGGATATTTGATCTCCCCTACCCAGTGTCCCAAATAAGGAATTCCGGCTGGTCAAGTTTTACACCTAGAGGCTTCTGCAGTTAGGTGTGTTTTGTGATCAGCCCAAGTGTTGCTAAACACTGCTGTACCATCAACACAGGCTCTTGCAAAGTCCTGCAAACTGTTTAACACTTGGTTGACCAGCCTCTGAAAGGTGGCTCCTGCATTAAGTAACCCAAATGCTAATGTTGTGAATCCATAGAGACCCATATCAGTGATGAAAGCAGATTTTTTTCTGTGCATCCTCATCTAAAGGAATCTGCCAGTTTCTGTTAACCAAATCAAAAGAGCTGAGATATTTAGCTTTGCTTAAGATACCCAGCATATCCTCAGTTCTAGGCATAGGATAAGCACCTGGTATTGTGACAGCACTGAGTGTTCTGTAATCAGCGCAAAACCTTACAGTGTTGTCTTTCGTAGGGCCCAAGACCACAGGTGATGCCAAGAACTGTCAGACTCTTTAATTACTCCCAGGTATAACATACTCTGTGTTTCTGCTCTTGCACCTTGCCACGGGCCCTGCAGGGTCTGCTTTGGTCCTTCTGTGACGATTTTGTGGGTGAGCAAGTGTGCCTTCCCTGGCTTGCTAGAAAACACTTCTTTGTGCTTTTGCAACACAGACAACACCTCTGCCTTTTCAGCTGGTGTTAACGCATTGCAGATATCATTGCTTTCCAGAGACCAAGTCAGTTTGGCATTCAGCCATCAAATCAATGAGGTGGTGTGTGCCTCAGTTTCCCCTTCTGCACAGCAGATCATGTTTACCATGGCTTCCCATCTGGGATAGGCTGTAAGTCTGTTTACATGCACCAGCTGTGGGACAGAATTCCCATGAGGCTTTTTCCCATGGTCTGTATCTTCATTCACTTCTGTCACCTCAAAAGGTCCTGCCCAATTTTTTTGCATTTTGTATTTTTTTGCTGGGCTTAGGACTAACACCCAGTCTCCTATTTCAAAAGAGTGTTTCCAAGTATGTTTATCATACCCTGCCGTTTGTTTGGCCTGACCATCAGTGAGGTTAGACCCATCGTGTCTTTTAACTCTTTTTCTGAATCTTTGCACGTATTCAGCTACTGGCTCTCCTTCTGCCTCCATGTCCCCTTCCCAGGCATCTGTGATGAGATCTAGGGGTCCCCTCACATTCCTTCTCTATAGGTGATCAAAAGAGGAGAACCCAGTTGATTCTTGGGGTACCTCCCTGTAAGCAAACAGCAAATATAGTAGCAACTCATCCCAATCTTGGACCCTCTTATTCGCATACATTCCCAGCCTAGATTTTAGGGTCCCGCCTGGACACATGCAGACAAGTCTCTCGCCTTACACTTAGCTTGTAGCTCTCCAGGGCAGGGACCAAATCCTTGTGTGTTTGTCCAGCACCCTGCACAATGGGGCCCTAATCCCTGATGGAGAGTTCTCAGCAGTACAATAACACAAGTAGTAATTCAATGCAAGTTAAGCCTCGCATGCCCAGAGGGATTTGGCACAGTGCTTGTAATCACAATGCTCATATTCACAAACTTTTTGTCTGTTTTGTTTCCAGCAGCCAATCAAGAGAAGGAAAAAGATCCTTTCAACTATGGTGAGCATCAGAGTCCTTAGTGGTATGCATATGGATGAGTGTGCACAGTATATACCCTAGTAGTGCTAAAAGAAGTGTGTGTGTGTGTGTGTGTGTGTGCACGACTTGACCACGTTTGTCTGAACACTGCAGCCCACTTGGAAATGAAAACTTCCCTTGCCTTTTCCCCCCTAGATTACCAGAGTTTGAGGATCGGCGGTTTGGTGTTCGCCGTGGTCTTGTTTTCTGTTGGAATTCTCCTTATACTCAGTAAGTTGGCGAGGGCTGAGTCAGCGGCCCAGTGAGATAGCATAAAGAACCTCATGGCTACGAACTGGCTGCCCAGGGACGTACCTAGGATCTCAGGACTGTGCTCCAGTGGCTAGTCTATGCCACAGCCCGTGCTGCAGCAGCTACACTGCTGCTTTCCATCTCTCCGAGCTGGAAATAGCCCTGCCAGCTGCAGTGTAGACGGACCTTAGTGTAAATGGGAAAATCAACACTCTTTGAGGGCCCCGTTTCTGCTGAAGGGCCCTTGTACCCCTCTCAAAGCACTGCCGGGGCTACACTCTTCCCCTATCCCCCCACTCCCTTCCCCAGTGGGATTCTGCACACTCAGACGCCTCAACGTTTATTTTGAGTGCTATTTCAGACAGCGCAGGAGGTGACTTTCTAACCTGTGGCGTGGCTGTGTCCGTTCCCTCACGCGAAAGAGCTCTGCGGCGTCCCCCTGCCCTGTCATTCATCGCTGCGTGAAATGCTGTAAGGCTGCTGGGAATCCTGCAGATCCATAGCGTCCCTGTAAACGCAGCTCTGCGAACCATGGACCCACTGCCAGGGGACTCGGACGCTCCGGGGTAGTGAAGTTCTTGGGGAAGCACCGCTGGTGCTCTGGGGGTGAATGGCTACAACCTATTCCAAAGGGAGGGTTTCTCTCATACGCTCACGATATTTTCTTACTCTTCCAGGCCGGAGGTGCAGATGCAGCTTCAACCAAAAGCCCAGGTACGCGTGCGAGTGGTGGTTAGCTGGTAGACGCTTTCTGCCTGGAATTGGAACCCTCTTTAGACTCCTGACCCATAAATAAATCCGTAGATACATAGCAGCTGGGAGAACGTTCCTGCTAAATGAGGATCCCCACTCTGTGCTGCTTCCACAGCCAGAGCACAGAGCGTGCCACGAGGTTCCTTGAGTAGCAAGGGCAGGATGTCTGCTTGGGGAGGTTACCCCAGTGGGTGCACTTCCCAAGGGCCAGGACTCAGGATATTAGCCAAGCAGGAGAGTCCTAGTGCAGTCACCAGCCTCGTCTGCCTGGGGGACACTTTTCCTTGCATGTTCTGATTGCTGTTCTCCTAGGGAACCTGCCAATTCAGTGGAGGTTGTAGGCCCCTGTGATAGCACATCCAGGAGCCCGGCACACAGTCCCCTGGCCCCACCAGCCAGCGCATTGCAGGGTGGTGCAGTGGTGTGCCGGGGGCTCGATGGGAACCTGCTTTATTTCGTATAGGGCCCCGCAAAGCCCAGAGAGGCTGGTGCAAACTTAGGCTAATCAAGAGAGCCAGCCACTGTACAACGGATCCTCTTCTCCCCGCACCTCCCTCCAACAGACTGAGAGCATCTCCTCCCCAGTGCTCTGAGAGCTCACAGCCGCCCCTGACCGCTGCTCTGTAGCCCCCATAGCTCCGTGTTGCTGTGGCTCCCACCCGTGCCAGCTCCTGCCCTGGGCTCTTGGTTTGGGGGTTATGGATGACAGTCTATGTTTCTTCACTGGGGTGCGTTTGGGTCATAAGACTGAGGGCCTAATCTGAACAGGCATTGAGCATGCATAGCCCACCTGGTCTCTGTGCTCAGCCCCTCCCAGCCTCAGGCACTCAGTTAGCCGTGTCCAAGCTCCTGCTCCGCGCACTGGCAAGGTGGTAGCGCCTCGCAGTTCTCACTGTGCATCTCTTGTTGCAGAGCCCCTGGGGATGAGGAGGCTCAGGTGGAGAACTTGATTGCCTCAAACGGTAAGGACCTTGTTCTCTTGCGGCGCGCACGCTGTGTTTTATTGAAAGATGGGCCCTGGCTGCTTGCCAGGCATGGAGCTGGGCAGGCGGCTGAGGCCGCTTGGTTGAACTTTTAAAGACGTTTTGCCATTTTCTTTGCAGCAACAGGGGCACAAAAAGCAGAGAACTGAGCTAGAGCCATCAGGTGAGCCACACCCAGTGTTTCGTATGTGCTGCTTCTCCGTGCCGGGCGGGGTTAATGGCCGCCGCGCGTGGGGCTGAGGTCAGAGCCTCGCTAGATGTTAGCAGGATAGTGTGGGGCGGGGGTGCGGTTTGTACAGAGCAGGGAGCACAGGACTCCAGCACAAATCGGGGGGTTACATGTTACTCGGTTGTGCTACGGTATCGGGTCCATTCCAGGATCCAGCCCCTGAGGCCTGTACTCAAACAAAGTCCCAGTGCGGCGCCTACAGAAAAACCCGAGGGCCCGATTCTGGTCTCCCGTGCATGTGTGTGAATCCACCGAAGGTGAGACTGATGGGCATGAGAGCCGAACCGGGCCCGACGTGGTGCTCAGGATCCGGCCCTGGGGCTGGGGTGCAGGCGTCCTGTTGTCACTCAGATCCGGTCTGCGGCGGAAGGGGGAGGTGGAAGGGAGGTGCACAGGCAGCCTCCCAAAGGGCTGATTTGCGGCAGTGTGATTTGTGAACGATAAAGCCACGCACGTGCAATCTCTCCGGAGTGCAGCGACACGTCGGATTGTCTGTGTAACCTGCCGTGGCTCTCCCCGCCTCTGCGCTGCCCGGGCAGGGCTGACACTTTACATTCCTCAAGCCGGAGCTCCCTGGTGTTCATGTCTCTGTCCCTTCCTGACCTTCGTCCTCAACACCATGCAAGCCGTAAGGCCACTGGGTACAGGGGGGCTTGCTAGTGGGTTTCCCTTCTCTAGGAGCTCTAATTTACTGATGATCCTCCTACTTTATAATCCACATTGTCTTTCTGGAGACTTTGAGTGTTCGCTGTACGCTCTGCATGCGGCTTGGTGGATCAGTTACGCTGCAGGCGGTGCTTTGCTACCAGGGAAAGGTGCTTTGTGCCTCTGGTAACGTGGGTGCTTAGAATTAATGGCTCCAGGGGCCATGTTGTTAAGATCTGTGGCCCTTCTGCTGGGGCTATTTATTTGGACGTTGAGTTCTAGTTGGTTAAGTTGGGATGGAACCTCAAATACCAGGATGGGTCTTGTGGGCTCTCTTAAGACATTACAAACCCTGCAAAACCAGGCACTTCTCCCGGTAACTTGACTTACATTTCCTTGCTTCTCCCTGCTGCGCATGCTGCTTGCTGCTCCGTCCATATTGCCTAGTGGTTCTATGTAGAGCTGGGTGAATTTGCGAAGCACAATTTATCGGATTCATTTCCCCTCTTTCTCGGCTCAGGGACTCCCCGCTCCCAGATGGAGTTTTCCTTGAATGTTTTTGTTGCAGTGATGGGTAGATTGCGAACCCCTGTCTGAGAGTGTTCACTATCCTGCTCTGCTGGGTAGTGGGAACGGGTTGGGCAGGTCAATGCCCTTGTGCCTGTTCTCGGATTGCATAAGTGCAGATGTGAAAAGGTGGCACCAAAATACAGGATTTTTAAAAAAGAAAAATGTAAATTTGGGTCCCAGAAGTGTCTGCTGGAGTGAACAAGCATGTGCTCTAGTTAATCTTTGCCAGACAAAGCAAGTGCAATCTGCAATGCTTGGCTTTTTCTTAGTGTCTCCTCTGCTTGCTTCCCTGATGAGGGGTTGAGTAGCAGGAGCCAGACTGACTCAGTGTCCTCCCTTCTCACAGATCAGAGACCTGAGGACAGACGCTTGGACCACAAATGCAAGCGACCTGCAAGAAAGCGAGAATGACAGCAACAGGTCCTCCTAAGGAGACGCAAAGAAGCTGTGTCTGTGTTACCCTCTGTACTTTAATACTGGTTCTCTATATAACAACCTAACTAAACTCCACGCGCGGTACTGTCTGCCTACAGTAATGTGTAATGTTAATGTATAACGACCATCGCCATTAAGGCTAGCTGTTGACGATGTTGTATTAGTAAGTTTCTCTTCATTTTTCTAGTGCTGTTGAGTGGTGCGTGGCTGTGTGAGAATGACAGGATGTGCTTCCCGTGGCACTTTGCTCGGCACCATATTGGGGGCGTGGTTCCTTGTCCTTTCTGTGGGGAGGGGGAGGTTTTTGGGTGGCTGCCTCTCAGACCTGGGAGCATGGATCATACGCCACACTGCAAACTAAGGAAGGGATTGTCCCAGCTGAGTCCTGGGACGAGCTGAGTCCTGCTCTTCAGTGTTTGTAAAGCACCGTGTGCATTTATGGTGGGCTATAGATAGCTAATAACAATAGTGTTTATTGGATCTCTTGACTCCGAAAGCAAGAGCCTGGTGGTGCATGGAGCCAAGTCTGCTTCGTGCTCCGATCCTGGCACAGCACTCGGGTTTTAGCCACCCAGAACCCTAGGGATTTAAAGGGTTGGCCAGCATGCTGCTTCTGGCTCTGCCCCCAAACACCAGCTGTTGGAGGCGCCCAGAGGAATCAGACACTGTAGGGAGGAGCTTTTCCTTGTGTGGCTCTTGCACTGGGGCTGGGAGGGGGGTGTTATTTTCACATCTGGGCTGATTGTGTTTTATTCTCTTGGTGGGGCAGGAAATCTGTTAGAACAGGAGATGGGTCCAAACCAACCCCCCGGCTCCAGACTCTGCGTGTTTGACGAGGGGAGGGCGGATCTGAATCTGAAGTCACATCCAGATTTCTAAGCTGGCCAAACCCCGAGCCCAGGCCCAGATTCCCTCCTGGGCTTTGGGGAGTTTGAAATCTGAATCCTGGCTCCCGGCTCAGGATCTGCTGAACTGGGGGCAGCGCAGCACCTGCGGCTCTAGTGAGAAACCCACGGCCAGTGGCACCGGTTCAGCTAAAGCCTCGTCCCAGTTGTGGTAGCCAGCCCCTACAGCCCGTGCTTGTGCTGTGGATGGCTGGTGTGTGCGTGTGTGCAACACAAACGTTGCACGCTCAAAGCATTGCAAGCAGCAGGTTCTTATGATGCAGTGTTTTTTTTAGTTTAGACGGGGCTTCGGGGATCACTTCAGTTTTGTTTTGGTGAAATTGAATCTGCAGATAAAATACAACACAGTACGGCTGGAAGAGACCCTTGGGGAGCAGATTGCAGTTGCATTTTGCAGTACCAGCCATAACCATCATGCGCCCCTGGAGCACGGCCCCAAGGGCCCTTGCTGGTGAGGAGAAAGCAGAAAAGCCAATTGTTTTTAATTCTCAGACCGCACCTTCATGCCGGCTTAAACCAGGAGAGCTCTCTTTGCAGCATGTGGCTTGTCGCTGCAGCACCCTCCTCTCTGAGCTCGCAGCTAAAATCGCCTCCCCCCAGGAGACGTTCTTTTAAATGTGATCAAATGCTTTGGGGGAAGAGTCAGTGAAATGCCCCAGTCCAGTGACACTATGCAGGGAGTAACCCTGCTCCCCTCCTCCGTTCTGTGAGACTCTGCAGGGGTCGGGGAGGAGGTTAGACTGTCTCTGAGGACTAAACAGGTCTTGTCTCAGAAATTGTCTCTGTTAAAGGGCCAATTCTTATTTGTCTAAGCCAGCAAAGGGATCCAGGGAGCACTGCAGGAGATTAAACGCAGCAGTACTGTACCGTGAGTGGCCACATCTTTGTTAATTCCTTTGCCGTTCCCTGTGGTGGGGTACAGGGGGTTGAGTCCTTGGCATTAATATCATGTGTAATTCCATAGCAGCTAGACATTGTCAGTATCCACTTGCTGTACAACACCCTCCTCTGCCTCTGCAGGGAAAATAGAGCCCTGAATGGTGCTGGGTGACCCTCCAGGGCTCGGAGGGCAGCTCGGATAGGATGGAGGCTGCCCCCATGCAGGTGGGCGATGCACCACTTATTTCCTATGCTGCATTCAAGGTGCAACTAGGAGTTAAGTGTTGCCTGCCTCTGTGCTGGCCCAGGACACGGGGGGAATTTCCCCCCCAAAACTTCCCAAAGGCTGGTCACTTATCCAAACCTCTGAGCACCCAGGAGTATGGCCCAGTTCTACCTTTCCTGGTAACTTATGCATTACAAGGGGCAAACTCATGCGGTCAGGTTACCTCGTAAGATTCCCAGTACTTGCCAGGCAGATGCACAAACCCAATGTGAGATAAAATAAGGGGAAAGAAATAAAATTACATTCAAGGGGGATGAAAATTTCAGAACGTCTGTGTAGGTCCAGATCCATTCCAGGGAGATTTAGGGAGAGAAGGTCCAAATTTGATCCATCCCAGTTCTTCTGCCCTGGGCTCCAAGATGAGTGGGTAGGTGAGCAGAAGGAAGGTTTGTTTGGGATCCATGACTTCAGGACACAATATTTTGTTTTCCTCCAGTGGTGTGTGAGATGGGAAGCACCTCCTGTCCCGCAGTGTGAGGCAGAGTGAATGTGTGTTGTGTACCTCAGACCCTTATCTTTGTCCAACCTGTAGCAGGCAGTAATATGTTCTTTTTTTCTTGGTGGCATTCTACTGATCCAAACAGGCAAACAAGCAAAACCCCTCCCAGTCCGCCCCCTGAGTGTTAGCTGTACGTACACCATGAGTTCTATGTTCAGAGTGACTTCAGTGTCTGTAGTGTGCAGTCAGTATAAAAAAAAAAAAAAAGTTAATCGTATATGTAGAAAATGGCAAAATCTTGAATGTTGTAAAATAAAACCAACTGTTGTGTTTTCATTTTAAATCAGCAAACCTTGCTGCTGTGATAACGGACTGTTGTATTCTGTGTTGTGATCCAGAAACTAAGAGGGGGGGAAAGGAATAAAATATCATTTCTATCTTAGTGAGTCTCTAACTGTTTTGTACCATAATGCAGGGATTTCTAAGGGGAGGACCAAATCCTTTTTCCTGAATGGAAGCAAAGCACCAGACCCAGCTGGTAAGGGGTTTGGGGCATGGGGCGTCTTTTTGTTCTGTTTGCACTGTACCTAGCGCAGTGGGGGGGGGGGGGGGGGTGCTGGTCCGTGACTGGGGCTCAGAGGTGTTATCACAATACAAATAATAAATACTGTTACTCTTAACAATCATTCAAGTTCACAGCTACAACTTCCCAGGATGCAGTGCAACCTTCCCCTGACCAAGCAGCATGGTGCATCATGGGAGATGTAGACTGTCCAGAATAGGGGTATCGGGCACTTGAATTATCACTCCCATGGGGCAATGCGCCACCACAGGGAAATGCAATTTAATGTGGAACTGATTCGAAGTGAGACGCTTGGGGTCAGTTCCACAAACCAAAGGCAAAGGTTGAAATCCTGGAATGTCGAAAGGTTTTGCTCAGGAGCGCTGCATCGTTTACCCATTTCAGAATCCAAGTATTTTGGAAATTTTTGTTTTGAGGTCATTTCAATATTTCAATTTTTCATCCCAATTTGGGCCAAATGTTTGTTTTGATTTTTAACGGTTGGAATTTCCCGTGGGATGGCCATTGTGCTGCTCCCGTTGCTCTGGGCTGAGCACAGCTTGGCCCGGACAGAGCAGCAAAGACAAGGGGGCGATTTTGACTGAAACCCTGGCAGGCGTGGGGAGGCAGCGCAGTCAGCTAAGCATGGGGATGGTGCGAGTGCACATGGGTGGAGGTCTCTGCAGGCTGCAGAGGGTAATATAACCATCTGTGAAGGCTGGAGGTTAGCAATGGGTGTACCCTGCAGAAGAGCTCTCGACAGCTCGAAAGCTTGTCTCTCTCACCAACAGGAGTTGGTCCAATAAAAGCTATTACCTCACCCCCCTGGTCTCTGCCCGGGCCCTGGAAGATGTGGAGTTAACTCCGCTCAAGTCACATGCCCCCCCACAAGCATTGGGATAGGGAGCCAGTGTTTCTAAGGGATGAGGGCTGCCCCCTGGCAGTGGATTTTGCTAGTACTGGGTGGAGGCAATGAGGAGGGCAGCATCTCTCTGCAGGATGTTTCCGTTGCAGGCTGGCCCCAGCAGCTCACGGTGGGTAGAGCTGTACCAGTGTCACGAGGCTCTCAGACAGTACAGTGTGTCCGTGTCTGCTCTGGGGGGCTGGCCCAGACGGTGCCAGGCAGGAAGCTATTTATTCCTCCCCAGCAGAGGCCCTGCCCTCCTCACGCGGAAGCTGGATGTAGTTTAATGCCCAGTTGTTTCAGAGACTCCCCATGAGTCTCATGGCAAAATCGGAATTCTAGCTTATTTGAATGGAAAAGCTAGATTTCCAGGTGTGTGACTAGCTCCTGGTAGCGTCCCACTGGTTCCTGCTGCTAGGGAGGGGAGGATGGTTAGGGACTTCATTGTCTTCCAAGGGACAGAGGCAGCGCCAAGAAAGACGCCTTTTATCTGTTGAATAATGGCTTTAGGTTTCTATGCTCCTAGCAAACGTGCCATGCATGAAGCCAACCATTTCTCCAGGAGGCAGACCCTGTTATCCTGGGGTAAACTGAGGCACAGAGCGAGCCAGTGGCTGAGTCTGAGGTGGAGGTGGGGACAGAACCATGGATTATTCCCACCACTGCATCAAAGCACCAGAACCATGAAAGACATTTTCCCTCGGGCCTATTTTACTTGGATGAAATAGTGTCACCCTTCATCGAACCCAGAAACCCCGGTAAATTCCCGTCCGTTTCATGGCTCTCCCCTTAGCAGATCGGAACTACCAGGTCACCCATTGGGCAGGAAAGATCAAGCTGTATGTCTGGAAAGTTTTGTTTTCACTTCAGGGTTTCCAAGACTTTTGTGCTTCGCTGCTCCAGCAGTCTTGAAAATACTGAAGAAAACAGCCCCCCGGGGACGGGCCTTTTTTACGATATGCAGAGGCCACTTGGAAGTTTCCTTTAATGCAAATAGCAATATTTGGAGACAGAGCCCAGCACGGAGCAAGCAAGGCTTGGGGACGGAGCCCAGCGTGGCGTGAACAAGGCTTGGGGACAGCTCAGTGCGCCGTAGCTAGCACACACACCGCTCGGGAGCAGGTGGATTCCAGGGGGTGAGTTACTGTGTTTGCTCCTGCTGTGGCTCTCCCCTGAGTCAGGGCTCACTGGCGGCAGCCAACCTTTCCAATTAACACCACATTGCGTGCTGACTGGGCGTGCATTGAATTCTTGCTGGAACCAAAGCATAATTGACGCTAATTTCATCCTGCAGCTGGGCTGCTAGGTTGGACGTGCAGCTTCATCTGCTGGGTATGTCTGAGTTTGGTCGCGTTTTCCTCATGCTCACGAGTTGGGTGAAAGTGGGCTGCACCTGATCTGGAGTGGCGAAGGCAACACTGCCTATGCTCTTAGCACAGGCACAGCTAGACGCTGGCCATCTAAAGGTCCTAGGGCATTTTCATGGGCCTCAGCAGCTCTTGCAGAGAGCTACTGACTCTGAAAGGCAGCAGGGAATGGCAGCCTCCCAGCCAGCGGGCTCCCCTGGACCTGAGACTGGGGGACTCTCAATTCCCAGTGGAGAGAGAGGATGTTCTCTAAACACCAGGCAGCTGCTGTTCTGCTGACGTGGTCGTTCTGAAGGACGCACCGCTCAGTTCAGTATGACAGCCGCAGCCTGGAGACGCTTGCGCCTTTTGTACGGGCATGTGGTGCCGGTCTGTGGTTAGACCACAGGACCGGGAGTCAGGACTCCTGGCTTCTATTCCCAAGTCTGCTGCTGGCCTGCTGTGCGGCATTGGGCGAATCACATCGATTCCCTGCGCTACGTTTGTAAAGCGCTTTGAGACCCGCCGGTGGGCAGAGCACCAACAGGGCCTGGTAGGTTTATTCTCCACCCGGCAGAGCTGAGTATCTGCAGCAGAGAGAGTGGCCGAGGCAGCAGAGTGCATTCGCCACCTCTCTCCCTTCAGCTGAGCTTCACTCAGCTGCAACAGGAGCAGGTTTTCCAGGGGCCTCAGATCCACCTCCAGTGTGCGCGGGACAGGGGGCGAGGGATTCTGCTGTATGGCGCTCTCCTTCCTTTACTGGGCTGATCTACAGCGGGATCAAAGGGACACTCCTGCTGTGGGCCGGGCCTCCAGGACTGGGCACTCCCAGGCCCATCTCAACAGGCTAGCGGCTTGATCCACAGCCCAGGACCAGCTCCTGCCTGTCTGGGGAAGGATCAGACCAGCCTGGAAGCGGTTACTCCTGTAATACAGGAAAGCGGGGGAACAAAGCAACACCCGCTCGTAAGGTGTAGAATGACAAAGGCAGATGAGAACAGAGGGGAAAGCTGGGTTTCCCCAGGGTTCCTGGTGAATGTTGGAGGCAGTTAAAGGGTGAATGTGATGATGGAGAGGACTGAAAAGCCACCTCTCGTCCTGTAGCTCTCCGGTGCAGCGTGCAGGGCCAGACACGAGCCAAGGCGGGCAGTGCAGAAACCCAGGGATGGCTTGGTCTGACCTTGGTGAATTCCAATGGACAATGGTCCTGTTCTGTCTCCAAGTGTCTCAACTTTTAGCCAGCTCCTCTGTCAGGAAATGGTTAAACCCCCAACGCCTCCGGCACTATCCTGGCTGTGAGTGGAGTGACCGGGAGAGAAAGCCAAAGGGCCAGGCTCTGCGTGCAAAGCCAGATATGCTCACTGAGCCGACTGCCTGCAGAGGGAGTGAGGAAAGGCCCCAGACATGGCCAGGCTGTTTAACAATCTGCATGAACCCACGGCCAGATGGAAGCGATGGAGGAAAAGGTCCCTCCCCCCGCCCCCCCCCCACCATGTACCAGCGAAGTGTCTATTGCCCCACCTCATCGTGAGCAGAGCTCCACCAGAGTCACCCCTCTCTGTCCTGGAGGTCAGTGAAGAGCTGTGGGGGAACTGATGAAGCCCTATGGATCACACTGTAAGTACTGGCTAATGAAGGGAATATTTGTCTGTCTGCTTTTGGGGGCACAGGGCGAGGTCACCATTGACCAACCAGCTGAATCCCAATCCCCCACGGTGCAGGCAGCCGACGGAGCATGCATGGAATTGGGTGTCATGCACCTGCCAAGACGTCCCCAAGCACTGAGTGACGGTGTGGGGCTAGCTCTGGAGTAGCGGAGCGTGCTTTCAGCTGGCCGGTAGGTCCTGCAGTCTGTGCACTAGGGCAGCTATGGGGCCTGATCGTGCTGCACTGAAACCAGGGGTGTGCTGTTTACTCCAGGGGTCTCTGGGCCCCAGGGGATCCTGAACTTCGCCATCAGCTTGAGGCAGGGCAGCATTGCTGAGCTTGTGAAGGGAGCTTGGAAGGAAGAATCAGGGCTGGGAATGGTTGGGCTGCGAGAAGCCTGAAGAAGAGTGGAGGGTTTGCTGGCTCCTGGCCCTGGTCTGCCTTAATCTGCCCTTGCATTGTCTCTGCTGCACCCTCTGGCTGCTGCTTCGCCCAGGCTGGGGAGCTCTGTAAGATTTCACGTTCTTTTTTCATTCCCTTTCAGCTTTTTTAGGCTATGTCTGCATTGCACTTCCGTCAGTAAAATTTTTGCCGGTTAGGGGTGTGAAAAAACACCCCCGATCGACAAAAGTTTGACTGATGAAAAGCACCGGTGTGGACAGCACACAAAGCTACTGCCCCTCCTTGGGGGTGGTTTTATTTTGTTGGCAGGAGAGAGCATGGTTGTAGAGGCACAGCTAGGCTGCTGTAAGGTGTGCAGTGTAGAGACAGCTTTAGTTACGAGGAAGAGGACTGTGCCCTTTCTGAGACGGGCTCAAGCTGCAAAGCGTGTGTGTGTGTGTGTGTGTGTGTGAGTGTGATCTGTAGAACCTCTGAGCCAGCTTCTTGCTAATGTCAGCCAGGGGACAGGGTTCCTCCCCTTGAAGCTTGTAGCAGAAGAAACTGTGGGAAGCTGCCCCTGCTGCTCAGCTGTGTTTTAGTGCCCATTTGCTACAGCCCTGTGAGTGACCAGTGCAAATAGCAAACGATGCCTGTGCTCAACTGGTGAGGCACCAGGGGGGACAGCCGGGCTTTGTTAGAGCTGACTGTGTTTCCTGTCCAATGACAGGCGATAAAATCAGTTTTGTGCTAGGAGGAGGGAATCTTTCCAAGTCACCTTTCAATGGCCCCATTTTCTGCAGCAATTTTAACAATACCCAGAGACTTTCAGAAGTGTGTGTGTGTGGCAAGCCAGCCACTTTGCACTATTGAAGCTGTGCAATAAGAACCGGGGTTTGGTCAGTACATCTCAGTTTCCTATTCCCCCCCCTTTCCAAAAACTGTAAATCCCAGCTGCGTCACAGAGTTAAACAGGCTGCAAAGTCAAGTCAGAAAGTGTGTGTGTGTGTGTGTGTGTGTGTGTGTGTGTGTGCGTGCACGCAGGGATGGGAGGGGGAGGTCTAGGCCAGAGGAGATGTGGTCTGAAATGAGAGTTGAAAACAGAGCGGGAGTGTGTGCATGTGGCAGTGAGAACAGGGAGGCTGTGTCACAGGGTCTGCTGCAGAGGGGGAGATTCTTGCACCCAGAGAGTTAGTGAGCCGGGTCAGAGAGGGAGGTGGGTGCTACAGGGGCAGAACAGGCTGGAGCAATACAGGGCAGCACATTTGCACCTGTGAGTTTTTGTCCCCAAGTGACAGCCTCTCCCACCCGTTATATTGGGGATCCACCAGTGCAGAGGCCCAGAGCCCACTGAAGCCTGTTCCTCAGGGAACGGAGCTGTGATGAAGTGGAGCAGATGGTAAGTGCTTGGCATGATGTGGAGCAGAACCTCACTTTGCCAGTGGATGAGGAGGTGGGTGGCTAAAGCTGGCAGCCACCCAGCAGGGCTGGTGCTGGAGGGAGCTCTCTCATTCCAGGGGCTGTAGGATGCTCCAAGACATGCCAAGCACTAGCTGTGATGCTTCTCAAGGCACGCAGGGCTGTGAGCTTCCTTGTTATTACCTGCCACCAGCGCAAGGGAATCTTGCTGGGTGTTAATTCCCTAACACAGCCAGCCTGTCAGTCACTCACGCACTCTCCTCTGGGCTACACCTGTCCTGTCTATGCCTGGGAGGTTGACAATAGATGCACTTCAACTCCTTTGTCCCTTCAAAGTGTCCCCTGGTGGTATCCAGCCCCTACTCGGTCGCTGGATAACCACAGAAATCCCAGCTGCTCTATTCCCCAAGGAACAGTGTCTTGTCATTTACCAGTTTCACCTTAGCCAGCCGCTCCTGTATCCCATACTGCACTTGAGTTCCATTCCAAAACAAAAAGACACAACATCACGGCACATGCTAAAGCCTAAATGGTACGAACAAGGACTCCTCTGGTCTGAGGAAGCACATCTCACCCAAAGGTCTCTCCAGCGCTTTCAGCCAAGCCAGGCTGAGATCCCCCTTTGCATGAAGCAAATTCTCTGTCCATTCGCGTCCCAGGTGAAGGATGCTAGGGTGTATCTTTGTGCCCCTAAAAATACCAGAACAAGCCTTTGGGTTCATGTCAAGATAGGGTCCCTCTGCCCCCTGCTGTTTACTTCTTCCTGTTAGTTTCCTTCTCAAGCCTCCACCAGCTCTTCATTAACATTTGACTTAGTATGTTAATAGACCCCTATTGTATGACAAACAATACACAATGATCTACCCTGGAGAGCAGTGCCCCCCTCCCCCAGTTTATCTCAAGAGATGCGTGCCCTAGAGAACATGCTGTTGCTGTTTAGTAAGTATGTAACCATATCTCTGTACATGCATCTCACAATGGTTATAATGATTAGTGTGACACAGGCTTTTTCTAGGCACATTACAGGATGTTCTTGGGGTGAAGCAAGGAGATCCCTGCACCCCGTTATACCCCAGTGCGCTCTGCAAGTTACCATCCAGAGGTTCTTGGGTCACGCTGGTTTAGTTAAAGCTAACCTGCACCAGTCCAACTCCTGCGGCATCATTCTTGGGGGTCGAGGGGTGTGGTTTGTTCACTAACTCACAAATTTCAGTCATTCCTCCTAGGTCTTCCTTTATTGGGACAAACGGGGTCTGCTGCATGGTGTGCACTACAGCCAGGGGCTGATGCAAGCCACAGAAGTAGGATTCAGATTTCCATTACACTGAGGCCGTTAATGTTTAAGCACGGGGAGCGCGCTGCCATTCATTCACCCTCTCTGCAACTGGCGTTTAGGCTTTGCTGGCAGGCAGACAGCGTTCCAGAAGTAGGATTCAGATTTGGGCTTGATTTGAGGCTGTCTCCAGCCAATGATGCTAAGACCCGAATTCCAGGGGTCATACCTCGGTCTGCTTTAAAGAGACAAACAATAGACCTGGTGTCAGTAAATAGCCTGTAACCCTGGCACTCAGACCCTGTGCTGATCAGCACCTGGCATAAATCCCCAGACAGACAGACATGCTGTCCTCCCACCCCCTCACTGCAACTATTGCTTCTTGCTTATGCAAAACAGAAGGAGAAACCATTTTATGACAAGGACAAACATTCTGAAATGCGCCCCAGCAGTTCCTCAGGGCCAGGGTTTTAGTGTGAGACCTTGGTATCACTGAGGCTGTAATTAGAGCTGATTAGATTCTCAGGCCTGGTCTACACTAGGACTTTAATTCGGATTTAGCTGCCTTAATCCGAATTAACCCTTCACCCGTCCACACTACAGAGCCAGTTAATTCGAATTAAAGGGCCCTTTAAATCGATTTCTGTACTCCACCTCGACGAACGGAGTAGAGCCTAAATCGATTTTGTTAATTCGAATTAGGGTTAGTGTGGACGCACACCACCGAATTACTGTGTTTAAGTTAATGGGGTAGTGTGGCCGCACACCACCGAATTAATGTGGTTTAAAACCGAATTAAGGTGCTTAGTGTGGCCGCGCACAATCGAATTTATACAACCTGTTTCCCAAATTCGAATTATCTAAATTCGGATTAATCCTGTAGTGTAGACATACCCTCAGAGCTGGCCTAGGACGGTGTTTGTCAGGCTATTCAGCTAGCTGGCTAGGTTCTTCCACTGCTGCCCAGCATGGTGGTGTCAGGGTGTGTTCCCTGGGGGCTCTGGGAATCGGGTGCAGAAAGAACTCCCTGGGGTAGGTTTCAGAGGGGTAGCCGTGTTAGTCTGTATCAGCAAAAACAACAAGGAGTCCTTGTGGCACCTTAAAGACTAACACATTTATTGGGCATAAGGTTTCGTGGGCTAAAACCCTCTTCATCAGATGCATGGAGTGAAAATTTTAGCCCACGAAAGCTTATGCCCAAATAAATTTGTTAGTCTCTAAGGTGCCACCAGGACTCCTCGTTGTTTTTTCCCTGGGGCAGGTTCCACTCTGTAAGCACCATAACAGTAATCGGCTGGGATGCGTGACTTGCTGGTCACTGATTGCCAGAACAGAACAAACTGCACTTAACAGACTGCTCAGCATTTAGCCTCTGGCTGCTGGGGAGAGGGGAGGTTTACAGACCTGGGGGGGAGAGGAGTCAGCGCGAAGCGATCTGCGTATGCAGACAGCATTGGCAAAACCAATGGCATGGACTGGACTGCTGCCTGATTGTGTACTTCCAGTTCCAAATGAGGTGTGCGGCTAACTGGTCAGTTTGTAACTTTCTGGTGTTCATAACTCTGAGGTTCTACTGTATCCTCTCCGAAGGACTGGGACTGGGGCAGGCTGCTCCATCAGCAGCTCAGAGGCTGGGCCTGCAGAAGGGCCAAGCAATGCTGAACTCTGGCCTGGCCTTAGTGGGACCCCTCTCTCCCTGCCAAGCTGCCAGTGTGGTGGTGGGGTAGGATTTCCCTTCCCCTCCTATGTTGCTAGCCAGTAGCCAGCCAAGAGACATGATCAAGGGATCAGAGCCAAGGGCCGGAGCCAGGAAATCCCACAGCTCTGCCTCACTGGGTGACCTTGGCCAAGTCCCTTCCCCGTGCCTCAGTTTCCCACCGCAACATGGAGATAATGACAGGACCCAGCAGGCAGAGCTTGTGGGGGCTGGGTAGGAAGGTTGCCAAGCACCTGGAGAATGAAAAGTGCCCTAATTGGTTATCAGCCCTTCCCCTCTCCCTGCTGAGGCTGTCAGAGCCGAGATGCCCCTCGCTGAACTCCATTGACCTTTCAAACAGGCTGAGGATGCATCTGGCTCAGCCCCTGCTCTCCGTGTGAACTGGAGAGAGCTGGTTGCAGGGGGTTGTTCTTTCCTTTGCCCCTCAAGGTGTCTGATGTTTCCAAAACCTGGGTCTGGGCCATGTGCCTCACCTTGTGACTGGGATAAACATTACACTGAGGCCGTTAATGTTTAATGACGTTTGTCCCCCGCCCCCCCATTAATGTGCTTTCCCGGTGGTACACACGCCCAGACCAAGGCACCCACTGGACGGCTCGCTGGGAAGATGGCTGACGGTAAGGGTCTCGCTGCTCTTCAGCTCCCAGGGACTGTCGGAGGCAGGCTGTGCTCTGCCAGGCTGTACCTGGGAGCACGGGGAGCGCGCCGCCATTCATTCACCCTCTCTGCAACTGGCGTTTAGGCTTTGCTGGCAGGCGTGGCAGGCAGACAGCGCTCTGTGCTTAGGCAGGCAGACAGACGTGAATGCTCCTTTAGCAGGGAAGCGTTCCCAGTGCTCTTAGACGTGGGGGCCTAAAGCCCCGGTTAGACATCTAAATCAGCAGAGTGGTTTGATTGTCAAAGGCGCCGAGCACAGGCTGCTCTGCGGGTGGAGCCTTCGCAGGGCCTCAGGAGCCGGCCATTAGGCTCTCAGGTGGGCAGATTTGGGCTGATGCTTTTAGATGCCTTTTCCTAGTGCTTGGAGTGATCTCATCCTCTCACATGGAAAGAGGGCTCTGGAAACCCCCTAAGGATTCAGGAGAGATGCTCACATAACCCCAAGAGTTTTGCCCTCGGTCGGCAGAGGGAGCAGTAGTTCTAGGAAGGGTCAGTATTTTCTAGAGGGATTTTCCCTTCCCAGTTGTTCTCACCATAGGACTCTGTGGCAAGTGAAGGGGACCGCGCAGAGAAGAGCGGCACAGGGACAGAATGAGTGGGTCAGCGCAGCTGAGCAGAAAGCAGTCGTTCCTGTGCTGTGCTACTGGGCAGTCGGCAGGTCAGCTGAGCTCTGCCATTTCACCGAAGGGAGTGGGAATTGCCGTCGGGGGTCAGGGTCAGATTGCAAGCGGGCACTGTGTGAAACCTGGGTGTCGGTGATGTAACACCCACAAGTGGTGGCTGATTTGTGCAAACACAGGTTCCTAGACACCCTGGAGCCATTCAGAGGGACACAGGCTAACCAGTAAATCTGCCCATGGTTAAAATGGAGATTTGAATCTGTGACAATTCTAGCACTTTCCTTTTCATCTCTCTTTTTCTGTCTTATTCCCCCAACCCCCATGTGCCCTGTTTGGAATGCAGTGATTAACAAGCCCCCCCGGCCCCACCTACAAACAAAGCCAGCACTGTAAAAGGCAAGGTGGTGGTAGGCAGATGAATAAGAGTCTGAGTTGTTGGCTGTTTTCTACCCAGTGCTCCACAGTCCCCTCCGCGTGCGTGAGAAATAATTGAGTTGGAAAGGCAGGTTAGAAGGTGAATATTGAATGTGCCAGTGACTGGTGGCAGCTGTGTAATTCTACGCAGGTTAACCTTTTCCTCCTC
This sequence comes from Terrapene triunguis, assembly GCF_002925995.2. Classification (NCBI taxonomy): domain Eukaryota; kingdom Metazoa; phylum Chordata; order Testudines; family Emydidae; genus Terrapene; species Terrapene triunguis. The sequence goes on along the minus strand of NW_020664725.1, from coordinate 17,428,068 downwards.
CTCCTCCTGAACACGTTGCTTTAGACCCGGTCGAGATTGGAACTTGCCCAAAGTTTAAGGGGTGTTTGGATCCACCCAGGAAGTTTGACTCTGGAAACCAATTTCCCCCCCAAATCCCAGGGACATGGAATCCAACCTGCCTCTAGCTGCTTCCCGTGATGGAAAATGGTCTGAAAAAAATAGCAGTTTCCTGAGGACTCTTTGGAAAGCCAGTCATGCTCCCCAAGGAGCACGTAGTCTGTGAAATCAACCGTGTCCTTACTCCACCCCTGCTCCATTCTCCATTGCCCTCACGGCCTGTTCCCCGCACAGAGCTCTCTCTGGGGACCAGGGACCCTGCTAGGTTTTACGACTCCCCCAAGACGCCGCGCCCAGTGCCCAGGGCGCTGGGCTGTGCAGATGCCTGGCAAGCAGCAACAGTTACAATCTGTCCGTTCGGAGCAGGTTGTGGTGATCTGTGACTGTAGGCTTGCAGAGCAGATCTGTTTGGGAGACCGAGGACTGGACTAGCAGGGAGGGCCTGTGGGTCAGAGAGGAAGTGCATTGGCACACATGTTCAGGAGAGAAAGGGCTGGAATAATGGGGGAGGGGTTGGGGGGAAGAGAAAGGGCTGGAATAATGGGGGGCGGGGCGTTGGGGGAAGAGAAAGGGCTGGAATAATGGGGGGGTTGGGGGGAAAGGGGGCTTCAGGTCTAAGCTGAAGGGTAGATTTTGAAACATGCTGTTGAAAATGAATCATACCCACATTGACCTGGGGCAAGTGGACAGAGGGAGGGGAGGTACACGGGACTCGCAGACTCTCTGGCACTTGGACGCAGTGAATTTGGGGCCGGTGTGTCATGGTAGCTGTGGAAGCCACTGGGAGCTGGTCTCATGGGCTAGGGTAGGGTCTATCCCCGGCATTCCCAGTCTCCACTGCCAGCAGCCCCACGAGATCCCACAGGGCTTCACCATCAGCCAGTCAGAATGTGGCGGCTGTGGCCTGGGATCACCATGCCCCGAAGGCTCTCCTTGGCTGCCATGGGCAGGGACGGATCAGCTGTTTCCCCAGCTCTCCCCTGGAGCCCTGGGCACTGTTCAGGAGACATGCCCTCCCCGGGGCAGCTAGGCTCAGAGTCTGGGGTGCGGGGAGCCCGTTCCACAGCCGCTGCCTCGTGTCGTGGAGCTACGATACACCAACAGCTTTGGGACCCCACCGGCTCCTCACTGACCTGCTCACTCTTCTTCCAGAGATCGTCCCAGAGCAGGTGCCTGACAAGTTCACCTACGGTAAGACTCTCCTCTGCGCCCTCCCACGAGGCCCTGGCTACCCCGGCCTTTGGTCTGTAATTCTTTGTCCAGGGGTACGGGTCCGCCTGTGCTCCAAACACCCTGGAAGAGACGGCCCCTGCCCGGTGTCAATAGGACGGAGCGGGAGGGCTGTTGGCCCCTGGGTGCTGGCAGGGAACTGAGGCAGATTCAGTGACTCGCTCCCGGTCACACAGGGAGTCTGGGATGGGCCAAGGATTGAGCCCAGATCTCGCCATGGCCCTTAGCCCCAGGCCAACCTTCTGCCCTGTGGTTAGCCCCTGGATCTGTAGGCAGCGCCAGCCCCAGTAACCATCCCGTAGCCAGGGGCACAGCTCTGTGAGCTGTGGGTAGCTGCGTTTGATGCCTTTGGTGGCACGCATACATGTCACACACGTCTCACAGAGGGCCCGGGGGGGCCTGACACCCAGCTGCGTGGCACGGGGAGTCAGAAGCAAAGCCCTTCACGGCGCTGTTCGAAGGCAGCAGCCCAAGCCCAGCTGCTGTTGGTGCTGGAGCTGCGGTGAAGGCCTGGGCCGCCCCAGCGGTAGATGATCACTCTTGCTCACCCAAGAGCTTCAGAGCTCGGTGAGATGCGACTCTCCCCTCCCCCAGCCCAGCTCCCTTTGCTCCGCCAGGCTAACAGGTGTCTCTCTCTCGTTCCGAGATTACGAGACCATTCGGAATGGGGGGCTGATCTTCGCCGTGGTGGCTTTCGTGTTCGGACTCCTCATCATTCTCAGTAAGTGTCACTAGTGGGGGGCTGCAGACCGGTCTCCCACCACCCCAAAGGCTGGGGTCGCGTGGGGGCTCTTCTCTGCTCCCCACCACTGTGCTGCATGGGGCTGCCCAGTTCACGGGAAGGGAGGGGAGGGTGCATCTGTGCTTTGTGTGTGTCACAGCCTGGGGGCCGGAAGGTCCTGCTAACATGCATGGCAGAGGGGCCTAGGCTTAGCCCTGAAGAACCCCAGCAACAGCAGTTCCATGATCTGTCAGCTACGCTTAGAGCTTCAACTTTCCCTGAAATGTTTAACCTGGCCTCCCCGCCCCTCGCTCCGCCCTGGGCTTGGACATCAGTGAGAACAATGGTCTCTGTCTCCCATATCTCCTCTCTGCTTTGTTCTCGCTGCAGGAGGCCCCACTGAGCCGGGGGCCAGAGGCTGGGTACCTGGCTCAGAACTTAGATGCAGATTTGGGTGCGTGTTAATCTTTAGTAGAAGCTGGTAGGAAAATTTCCATCAAGGCAAGATTCCAACAGAAAATGGGGGTGGGGTGGGGAGGAGATTGTGCAAATATTTGCAGAAGCAATTTTGCATTTTCCTGCCAGCTTTAAGGCTCAGGGTGAAAAGGTCACCAATTAAAAATGGGAGCAACAAAATCTGACATTTCTAGAGGCAGAAACCAGGTTTTCCAAAGGGCTCCACTCCTGCAGACTCCCTGGTGACCCAACATGCTGGGCTGTTTTGCAAACCTAGACACTTTGCCCACTGCTGACATGCAGCCAGCTCCGGGATGAAACACAATAGACATTTAACAGTGCACAACACTATCGGGAAGAAAGGGGAGGAGAAAATTGTATGCACTTGAAACTGCAGTAGCAGTTTCGAGAGAGACGCAGAGTGGAACTACCTGGGGTGGAGTTCGGCCAGAAGGACTGGGTCAGCCTCCTGGCCTCTGTGCAAAGTGCCATGGACTCTTTAATAACCTACGCCATGCGTCTCACCCACTAACCCCAAACGCTGCGCACTCTGCAGATGGGAATAACAGCGTATTCCATGTGGGTTCCAGACGCACGGCGGCTCTCTATAGCTGTGCTCAGGGCACTCCCAGCAGGCAGGCAGCCTTGGCTCTCTCAGCTGGTGTCCATGCTTGGCTGGGCCTTGTGGGGACCTTTGGCTGAACAGGGCGTTTGTTCAGAGAGCTCAAGGAGGCTGAAATGTCCCATTAGCACCCACAGGACGGTGAGGGAGAGCCCAGAGCACATTCCCAGAGTGCACCTCCCACCCGGCTGGGCAGGGGCAGGCGGCACGGGAGTCAAACAAGGAGGAAAATAACTACATCACTAAACCAAGACCTGGTGGCTCGAAAACAAAGCTAGGGGTCAGTCCAGAGACGGGCACGGTTCTGACCCCACCCACCCCCAGTGCCCGAGGGCTGGCTGGCCCCACAGCTTCGGGGACCCCAAGCCAGACTCCGGTGTGCCTGCTGAACCAGGGCTGTGCCTAGAGTTCCCACCACTGTGGGTGGGGTGGCCTTGGTCCCTATGCGATGGCTGCAGAGGCCATGCCGAGTTGAGGAGGCAGAGGCTGCAGGGGAGGGGCTCTTTGCCCCACAGAGACAGCAGGGTTATTGTATCAAAGAGAGAGGAGCAGCAGAAGGTGGGTGGAAGCCTGAGAGCAGTGAGGGGGCGTGTCGGCCAGGGAGCACCAGGGTGGGGCCAGGGAGCACCAAGGTGGGGAGGGCCAGGGAGCACCGGGGTGGGGCCAGGGAGCACCGAGATGGGGAGGACCAGCACAGCCAAGGCGAAGGAGGCCTCAGACGCTTTCCCTTGTTTCCAGGTCGGCGGTTCCGCTGCGGAGCAAAGAAGAGAAGAAGGTTGGTGTTCTTTTAAATCGTCCAAGTCAGTCAGCCCATGTCTTCTCTTTAGTGGGAGTCTGTAGATGGTTCGAGGGCCGGAGACATTCACTTTCCCCTTGTCTGCTTTGGCTCGTGCTGATGCTACTTTCTCTCTCTTTTCCGTCTGTTTCCTTAGACAAGGTGACGATGACGAGCTGTAGCTGCAGGTACGTGGAACAGAGGGAGAGCAGCGGGGAGTGGGAGGCAGCGTGGATAGCAGGGCTGTATGGTGTATCAGGCTGGCAGTGATGCCTGATGCACTGCACCATTGGCAGGTGTCCATCCTGCTAGGAAAGGGTTAAGTGGGCTCTGCTGACTCCCTGGGGCAGGAGGCTCAGTACCCCACTGGGACATAAGGGAAATGGGAGGGATTCTCTGGGAGGCAGAGGATCTAGGGTGTGGACTGAGCAGCCTAGAGAGAGGAGTCCTAGGAGCTTCCCCGCCTGCGGAGAATGTCTAAGTCTGAGCTTTATGCACGTATCTATTTTGTAGGTAACAAAGCCAAACCCCAGGGAAGGGTTGGGGCTGGACTCTACCTGCTGCGTGGGCTGTATCTGTAGAGCAGTTTGGGAGAGGTACCTGCTCACAGCGCTGCTGTTTAAGTCCAAGGCCAGGACGTGGGGTGGGGGTGGAGGGGAAAGGATCCAGGTGGCACAAACCTTTTTGGATCTGATCCAATGTGAGGAAACAGTATTGACATCCACACAGTGCAGCGGCAACCTGGGACGAAAACTTCTCAGCCAATCAGATGGCTCAACGGGCAGAGAATGGGATTGCCCGGTAGGTGTGGCCTATCTGTGTGTGTTTGTGCAAGAGGAGTGCCGCATGCACCAGCAGGGGGCGCAGCCCTGAGCTGAGAACTAGTCTGCAGGTATCTACTGCCCGGCTGATTTAACTCTTTCTATTATTTCTTTCCAATTCCAGAGCTGCCTGGACTGTCTGGAAAGAGGCTTCCTGCCCAGTGCCCTGTCGGGGGTGGGGGGAGTTCTCGCCAGGAGCCAAGCCCCTTGCACCGGAGACATTAACCCTCTCAGCCCTGCACCTCTATACACACCATTGTCATGGCTTTCCTTTGTAAAATCAGTTCAGTGCTTCTTTGCCTCAATAAAGCTTCTGCTGAGAGAGGGTTAAAGCTTGTCCCCAGGTGGGTTTGAGTCAGCCGGTTTCTCTGCCCGGTACCAGTTTCTTTTTCTGTCCAGAACCATCAGACAATTCTGAACACAAACCCAGCAGGTAAAATCCCTCCCCCTCCATCCCCATAAGCATTGAGCTTTAACCTTTTAAGTGAATGGCCTAAGTGCCAGAGGGGGAGGTATTCTGAGCTGGGCGCTCCCACAGTCTCTCCTGTTGAAGCTGGTCCACCTTCATTAAATGATAATTGGGGCAGTCCCAGTCGTCCAGTGGTTTTAGGTACCTCCCCCCAGATCAGTGAGTTGCTGGTTGAGATGGGATTTGAACATTGCTGTCTAACCTCTCAAGTGAAGGGTGTAATTGCTGGGCTGGGAGGTATTCTGACGCGGGGCTCCCTCAGTCTTTTCCATTGACACTGGTCCACTTTAACTACACCTCTACCCCGATATAACGCCACCCGATATAACATGAATTTGGATATAACGCGGTAAAGCAGCGCTCCGGGGGGGGTGGAGGGGGGGGGCTGCGCACTCCGGCGGATCAAAGCAAGTTCGATATAACGTGGTTTCACCTATAACGCAGTAAGATTTTTTGGCTCCTGAGGACAGCGTTATATCGAGGTAGAGGTGTACATAATAACTGGGCTAAAGCTTGCCTCCATGGGCACTTCTCTGGGATGTGAGTGACCCTGGTTCAAATCCCCCGTCTGCCTCAGTGGAGGGGGTCTGGTGCCTGAGGTGCAGGCCCTTGTAAATTGACAGTGGACTATACAGAGCAGCTCTTGCTGGTTTAATTAATGAGTAATGGTGGCCATACAAAAGACCCAAATCCCTCTCTTGTCCCCAGTGGATAGGATACACACGCAGGCTGTGGCAGAGCCCAGGTCACTCCCCTTCTCTGCTGAGGGGTGTGAACTGGGGGCTCCCACCTCTCAGGGAAAGTCAGAGATGGGCAAGCCCTGTCTGAATCCCCTCTCTGTCCCAAGGTGACAATGGCCTCCTGAGAAAGGGAGGGGGCTCAGACCTGGATGTCACACCCCAAAGGGCAATCACCGAGGAGGCAGGAAATCCCTGTGCAAACTCCCGGGATTTGAGCCAGCCTCTCCTACAGCCCAAGCTAGTACCCTAACCCCAGACTATAGAGCGAGTCTGACTTTTGGCCTGGCCTGAAGAACAGTTAAATCAAGTGGAACAACTTCAAAAGGCAAGAGTGAGGGAGCCCCTCAGCACTATCCCCCAACGCGCACACCCAGGCTGCAGGAGAGCTCTCTTCAAATTGCTTC
>NW_020664725.1:17337947-17421352 GCF_002925995.2 Terrapene triunguis | reverse complement strand
GAATAGTTAAGCCAAGTAGAACAGCTTCACCAGGCAAGCAGGAGGGATTCCCCCTGCCCCCAATTTCTGTGGCCCACCACCTGGGCAGCAGGAGATCCCTCCTCACATCCCTTCTCTTCATCAAGCAGAGGGGGATATTCAGGGCTGGCCTTAAGGATAATCGTGCCCCTGGCCCACGCTGCCTCCCCATCCATCACCCTGGCCCCCACATCCATCCCCCCACTGCCCTTGTCTGCTGCTGCCTCCCCGGTCTCCCCACACATCCCCCCCATTGCCCCTGGATCTTGCTGCCTCCCCGGTCTCCCCACACATCCCCCCATTGCCCCTGGATCTTGCTGCCTCCCTGGGCTCCCCACCCCCAGGCTTGCTACCTCCCCTGCCCCATTGCACCACGCTCCCTTCTGCGACCTTGCGCCCCACTCCTGCCCCGCTCCTTGCCTCCTGCCTCTGGCAGCCGGAGAGCAGCAGCTGCTTGCCGGGAGCCCACAGATGCCAGGGCTATGTACTGCCAAGCCTAGAGGTGCCAATGCTCAGCCCTGGCAATCCCTGGCACAAATTAAGTGCTGATGTTTCCCCCCTGGGTGGTCACCCACCCGTAAGACTGGTCCTATTTTTATTTCTGTGAGGGAATCACAGGCTTCCTAGAGGGAATGAATGGTGCCCCTGCCCTGTGCATAAATCCACCCTCCATTTTGAAGCCAACTGACCCGTCCTTCTGATGCACATGGGAAATGTCCCATTTTTTAAGAAAGGGGCGAATAATCTAAAACCCCGTTTTGGTCCCTCTCTCTCTGGGCTCCCCTGAGTCTCACGCTGCTGGTGCATTCTCTGCTGCGCCCTCCTGCCCTCAGCATTCTGGTGGGGTGTCTTGGAACACAATGCCTCCGCTTGGTCATGGGGAGGGAAACCAGACCAGGCAAGGACAGGGTCTGCACAGCCAGGTTCGGGGCAGCAAAGCAAGTGGCCTCCAGCAGCCAGGCAGGAGTGGGGGGAAGGATGCCTGTCCTGGCCCCTGGAGCAAAGAGGCATAGTTGCCCTTGGAGACTGACAGGGAGAGACCGCGAGAAGCCCCTGGTGGGCGGAACCAGGAAGGCCACACCCATGGCGCCAGAAGCAGAGGGGCGGGGCAGGGACAGGAAGTATAAAAGGCGGGCCCTGCGGCCCAGTTGGGCTGGAGCTGCCAAGGGAGATGGATGTGTTCTCCCTACTGCTGGTGCAGGAGCCTGCAGAAGATGTCTGCTGCTAGACCTGGCTGATGCTGAGGAGCAGCTGGGATTGCCCCAGGCAGGGTATCCTGGGGAGGTGGAAGATGACCATGGGACTCAGGTACACCTTGAGGGGAGGGGAGGAAGTAGCTCTGGGACAGCTGATGGTAGTCAGGCTGTATTGCTGCCTGAAGACTGGTCACTGTGTTGTGGGTAGATCCCTGCTGACCCAGTAGTGGGACACTTTGCCACTGCCTGGGCCCTAGGGTGGGACCTGGGGAGTTGGGTGGGCCTGGTCCCCTTGCCACCTCACCCCTGGGGTGGTAGCCCCCCCCCTATGTTGGTCTCCTGTCTGCTGAGCTAGGGGCTGCAGACTGTTTGGTGCCTTGCCTGACCTGAGGGTTTGAGTCCTAGAGACAGCTCAATTCCCCCTTGTTTTAAGTGTGATAGTGAAGAGGTGTGGCTGCCCTAGGAGATTGACAGGGAGGGCTGGCCATGCATGTCCACATGCTTACAACCCCGTGATATTCTGGGGATGAGCACCTTGTCCTCATCCTCGGAATGTGTGGCTCAGTGGGCTACTCCTATGGGAGAAGAGAGAAGTCCCATGAGGCTGCTGGAGCTGGGCCCCTAGGACAGGGTGAGCTGGGGTATATTTAGCAAGGGATATGCAGCCTTCAGGGAGAGCACCCTTCCCGGCTGGAGAGTCATTGATCCTATTGGAGAGAGTCGGGAGAGGAGTTCCCATAGCCTGTGGAATCTGATATTATTATTAATATATGGAGATATCCTATCTCCTAGAACTGGAAGGGACCCTGAAAGGTCATCGAGTCCAGCCCCCTGCCTTCACTAGCAGGACCAAGTACTGATTTTGCCCCAGATCCCTAAGTGGCCCCCTCAAGGATTGAACTCTCAACCCTGGGTTTAGCAGGCCAATGCTCAAACCACTGAGCTATCTCCCCCCCCCCCCCTAATGGCACATACACTGTGTGGGCTTGGGTGGACCAACAGGGACATCTACCGGCCATCTGGTGTAATCCTAGCTTTGGGTTACCTGGGAATCCCTGCACTTCCACTTCTCTGGAAACACAGTTCTCTAGATGCTGAGCGGCTGCTCTCAAGTGGCGCTGGGGTGGGCGCTCTGTGCCCTTGACCACCGGGTGCAGGACGTGAACAGTGCACTGTTCCCTAGGCCTTGTGCTGAGATTAATGAGCTCATTAGTTTTCCATTCTGTTCAGAGGCATTAAAACTAGGGCTGTCAAGAGATTAAACAGATTAATTTTTTTGATTGTGTGTCACTTATTTACATATTTTTGGATGTTTTCTATGTTTTCAAATGTAGTTATTTCAAGTACAATACAAAGTGTACAGTATTCACTTTATATTTTTATTACTCTCATTTTTTACAGTGCAAATATTTGTATTTTTCAATTCACCTACTACAAGTACTGTAGAGCAATTTCTTTATCATGCAAGTTGAAGTTACAAATGTAGGCTCTAAAGCTTTACATTGTTTTATTTTTGAATGCAGAATTTATTTGTACATAATTCTAAAAGTCCAATCAATCCTCCTTATTCAGTCAATCACTCAGACAAACAAGTTTGTTTACATTTGTGGAAGATAATGCGGACTACTTGTTTACAATGTCATCTGAAAGTGAGAACAGGCGTTTGCATGGCACTCTTGTAGCTGGTGTCACAAGATATTTACATGCCAGATGTGCTAAAGATTCACATGCCCCTTCATGCTTCAACCACCATTCCAAGGGACATGTGTCCATGCTGATAACAGGTTCTGCTCAATAACAATCCAAAGCAGTGCTGACTGATGCATAGTCATTTTTCATCCTCAGCGTCAGATGCCACCAGCAGGTTTTGTAGTTTCCACATTGGAGTGTTGCTCTTTTCAGACTTCTGAAAGCATTCTCCACACCTCGTCCCCCTCAGATTTTTGGAAGGCACTTCAGATTCTTAAATCTTGGGTCTAGTGCTGTAGCTATCTTTAAAAATTTCACATTGGTATCTTCTTTGCATTTTGTCAAATTTGCAGTGCAAGTGTTCTTAAAACAAACGTGCTGGGTCATCATCCGAGACTGTTATAATATGAATGTGGGTAAAACTGAGTAGGAGACATAAAATTTCCCCCCAAGGAGTTCAGTCTCAAATTTAATTGATGCATTATTATTTTTTTTTAACGAGCATTATCAGTATGGAAGTATGTCCTCTGGAATGATGGCCGAAGCATCTGGCACGTAAATATCTTGCGACACCAGCTACAACAGTGCCATGCGAATGCCTGTTCTTAATTACAGTGTCACCTGAAAGTAAGAAGTGGGCAGCATTATCTCCAGTAAATGTCAACAATCTTGTTTGTTTTAGCGATTGGCTGAACAAGAAGTAGGTCTGAGTGGACTTGTAGGCTCCAAAGCAGGGGTGGGCAACCTATGGCACGGGTGCCAAAGGTGGCACGCAAGTTGATTTTCACTGCACTCACACTGCCTGGGTCTTGGCCACCGGTCGAGGGGGCTCTGCATTTTAATTTAATTTTTAAATGAAGCTTCTTAATCATTTTAAACCTTATTTACTTTACATACAACAATAGTTATAGAAAGAGACCTTCTAAAAATGTTAAAATGTATCACTGGCACACGAAACCTTTAATTAGAGTGAATAAATGAAGATTCTGCACACCACTTCTGAAAGGTTGCTGACCCCTGCTCTAAAGTCTTACATAGTGGGTTTTTTTTAAGTGCAGTTATGTAGCACAAAAACTACAGTTGTAAGTTGCACTTTCATGATAGAGATTGCACTACAGTACTTGTATTAGTATTTTTCAGTTCACCTATTTCTTGTTTTTTTTAGTGCAAATATTTGTCGTCAAAGATAAATATGAAGTGAGTACTGTACACTTTGTATTCTGTGTAACTGAAATTGATATGATTGACAATATAGAAACATCCCAAAATATTTAATTTCAATTGTTCTATTGTTCAACAGCGTGATTAATATTTTTGAGTTAACTGCAATTAATCGACAGCCCTAATTAAAACCCCTGGCAGGAAGAAAGCAACCAGCAATTAATGTAGAGGCATTTGAGAGCCTCTGGTGGGCAGCTGGTCTGTATGGGGCCTTGCACTCCCAAGGGGCATCACAGAAATGCCTAGAGTAACGAGGGGGGACAGCCACAGCTCGGGGCAAGGCCGAGGATGAGGTATACTGCAGCAGGACCGTGTGCCTCGCTGCTGGAAGGAGGGATAAGACCCTGGTGTGGAGTGTGGCTGTGACAGGGAGTAATTCTGGGTCCATCTCTTGGTCAGCTCATCCCTATGTGAACCTGTGCCTGGTTCATCTTTCTTATCCCACTCCAGCCCCTCTGGAAGACTCCCCAGCAAAACAGCCAGGCATGGGATAAGGGCCTGGATAAACAGACGTGCTGTTACTGCCACCTCGTGTCCAACTCTGTTTGTTTGCATGTATAGGTTCTGGCTGTAGCATTATTATGCAAGTCGAGTTGCATGTTAAAACTGTTTCTCTCTCAGGGAACATTGTCAAGTTTGTGTTCCAGTATTTCACAGCAGCATGGTATAAATATTACAGAACTCAAGATCACTAGAAATATTGTTATGATTTCTGTTTTAAATCCCATTGAAAGCTGGCTTTTGTTTAGATTCAAACATTTCCTCTGGAGGGTTTGAAACCCAAACATTGCAACATGTTGCTAAAACAGGAGAGCCATAAAATGAAAGCTGACTGACTTGGTTAATTTTTGCTCCAGATTCAGCTCAGATAATGAGACTAAAGGGTTCATGGTGAAAAGAAAATTAGATGTTTAAAATCTTTTCTGTTGTAATAATCTAAGGTGCTTATTAACACAGATCTGGAGCTTTGAGAGACTCGGTACAAATGCCCATTGCACCAACAGCAATCAGAATTCCTGGAAGATGGGAATAAAGTGCCCAACTTTAATTTCATTGAGGGCCAGGCAGACATGACTGTGCTGTAACTCACTAGCCCAGAATAGCTTTAAAGAACTGATGTTGTAATATTTTCAATGGCCTTTTAGTCATTGCTTTATATTTTCAGCAATGTTATTACTTATACAAACAGCAAGGATACTGTGTAATGCATAGGCCAGTACAGTTTGTAAAGTCCTATTATATGTCCTGTCAGTGGTGCCTGTCACCCATTTATATTTTAAATCTCTTCCCCATGTGAGAGTTTGTTTTATTTCAGTGGCTGGGTATTTGCTTCATCGCTTCAGATTACCTGAGTGTAAGCTAGTGCTCAATGAGTTGCAGCAGGGAATTCTTCCCCACACAGTGTAAAAGGAGTTCCTGTTTTCCCATCTCCTCCCCCCAAGCCCAGCTTTTCCACTGACATCCCAGGGGTTTGGGTACAAGAGGATGGCTGCTTTCTGAAGTACCCCTGTGCTTGGCCCCGCAGCAGGGCTGCATGCATTCCTCTTTTCCCAACTCTGAACAGGGTTGCAGGCTGTGGGGTCGTGTTCAGCAGCCCACCAGGTCGCTGTCCTTTCAGAAATCCTCTCTTGCTGCCTCCTTAAATGTTTGTGCTCTAGCTGGAGAGAAGCGGGGGGGGGGGGGGGGGAAGAGGTTAGTCACTTTCTGTAAGGCCTCGAGGGAGGTGCACTGTGTTAATTCCAACTACATGAACACAGCTTGTCATTCTCCTGTTTGCAAAAACCCAAATTCATTTCTCCAGTTCAGAGACTTGAGAGAGTCTGAAAGAAAGAAGTGATAGGGTGAAGCTGAGTTGCCATTTTTCTCTCTGGTCTAATCAACACTGGCTTTGTGTTAAAAGTCCAGCCTTTCATAGACTCCCAGAAGTGTAGGACTGGAAGGGACCACGAGAGGTCATCTAGTTCAGGCCCCTGAGGCAGGACTAAGTATTCTCTAGACCAGCCCTGAAAGGTGTTTGTCCAGCCTGCTCTTAAAAACCTCCAGTGACAGAGATTCCACAACCTCCCTGGGCAATTTGTTCCAGTGCTTGACCACCCTGACAAGAAGTTTTTTCCTAATGTCCAACCTAAACCACCCTTGCTGCAATTTAAGCCCATTTCCTCTTGTCCTAGCCTCAGAGGTTAACAAGAGCAAACTTTCTCCCTGCTCTGTGTAACAACCTTTTAGGGGATTGTTTGACATGGACTTTAATCCCTTGGGCTATGTCCTTTTAATCCCAGAATATGGGAGAGGTTTCAGCTGTAACACATGCCACATCTCTGGCAGGTGTTGGTTTTTCTACAGGGATTTTTGGCATGTGCCATCTATCCAATGGCCCAGTTAGATCATAGCATTGCAGGAGAACTGAGTCAATGATCTGCTAATTAAGAGATCTCGACAAGGTTGTGACATGCCACCTTGGGAGCACTTGAGTAAATAATTAAGTGTTTTGGTTAATATGATCTATACGGAATAGGCAGGGCTAGCGGGATCACTGCAGTAGTGTGCCAGTTCTCCAGCAGCCCATCACGGCTGACATGCTAAGCTGAGGCCTGTCTATCGGCCATGGCTGGGGAATATGTATCACGCCAGCCAGCGGAGGGAGGTGAAGGCCTATAGGAAGCTCTGGGGGTGTTTGGCATGTGGTGGTAGTGACCTCTTAATTCTTGCTCATTTTAAAATCCCCTGGAGTGTGACCCCTAAATCAGACTGTTTCAGTCAGTCATGGGGGTGCAGGGTGCTGAGCTCCAGTCTGTCTCAAACCACTCCAGCACAAGGCGAAAAGCCAGTGCACTCGGGGGCAGGGGGAAACGTTATCGTGTTCCCTGAACACATCGTGAGCTCAGGGCAGTGAGATTCCTCCTGAGACTGTCAGACCTGGAGGCCAAGCAAAGGAGGATTTGGCTGGAGAAGGGCCTGAGCTAGAAAATGTTCAGTAGGGTGAGGGTGGAGACTTCAAATGAGCTAAATTTGGGGCCTGAACTAACACCCTGGCTCCTAGAGACCAGGTGTGGGAGGTAATAGCTGTTGTTGGACCAACTCCTGTTGGAGAGAGACGAGCTTTGGAGCCAGAAAACTACCTTTCACCGACCTGAGGGGGACTCCGAGTGTCCCAGCTAAATACGGGGTGGCACTGAATGTTTAGTGGAAGTAAACACATTTGAAAGGACCATTCAAGGCAAAGTGGCCTGTTAACCCCAGACCCTGACACTGCACCCCTGGGTGGGGATAATTCCAGCCCATGTCTGGTGCCAGCCCAGGGCCCTTTCCCAGACAGCAGATCGTTTCGGACCCTTGTTTGTGTCTCCCTCACTGACCACTCGCATGTGGGACCCGAGGGAAAGAGCAGGGGTGTGAGATGAACCCTGGGCCACGGCATGGCTGCAAACCCACCCGGATGCCAGGGCTGCCTCCTGGGGGAGCCCAGCTATTTCAGCACCCGCAGGTACCTCCCATGCCCTTCTGCTCATGCTGTGCATGAGGGGTGGGTGCAGGGGAGAGGGGTGACTGCTGGGGTGGGGTGGAGGAGGCAGGTGCTGGGGTGACAGACTGCCAGGGAGAGAGTTATGGGGAGGGGATCATAGTGCAGTTACTCCAGTCAGACCTGGGGTCAAACATGCTCATTTCCCCCATAATCTCCCCACCATCCCCAAGCCCCTGTGTGCTGCTGAAGGGCTGGCCCAGCAGCCTCCATGGCCCACGCTAGGGCATCAGCCATGGGCGCCTTGTCAGCTCCTCGTCCCTGAGCGCTGTCCCTCGCGCATGTTAACAGGGAGCGTCTCACAGATGGGAACAGCCCATTCCCCAAGTCCCCCGTGGCTTGAAGTGAACAGATTAAGAGGCACAAAAAGCCATGTCTGGATTTCCTAAGCAGGGGATCTCTGTCTGGGCACCAGATGGCATTAATAGCATTATTCTGCACTGTGTGCAAAGGGCCCAGCAGCCTCTGAGCCAACGCCATGGGAAAGGGGGCACAGGAGCACTTAGGGGGCCTCCTGCCAGGCTGGTTTGTGGGGGGGGGGCAGACCCAGCTGCCAGCACCTGAAGGCTGTGACCTGGAATCTACTGGTGAGCAGCTGGCTGGGGGGAGAGGTTAAACTTCAAGGCAGGCTATTATTAGAGTTAAACTGGGAGAAGCCTAACTAAGCCCTTCAAGACAGGGCCATGGGAATCCTGCCCTAAGCTGCAAAGTCAAAGGCGAGGGGCCAAGGAATGCAGGCCTCCTTGGGCAGGAGCACACCATCTGCCAGCATCTTCTGCTCTATCCCGGCACCCAGCTGCAGTGCTGTGGGGGCCACATGCAGGATTGCATTGGCTGCCAGGGGGGGTTCGGCTGCCTTCTGCATCCCACAACCCTATGCAACCTCTCCTCGCTTCTGCTCCCTGATCCACCTGCTCAGACACCCACTGACCCCACAGTCTGGTGTTAATGTCATGGCTTCAGGCCTGGGCTCTGCTCCTCCCTGGATCTCCTCATGAGGCACCAGAGGCTGTAATTAACAAGGGTAACCCCACTTGGTATGACCTTTGGAGAGCTACAGGCAAACAAGTGCTCTCCCTCCTTCCAGCCACAGTGTCTGTCTCCCTGTATATTTAGCCAGTGCTCCACTGGACTGGGGCTTACAGGGAGCAGCAGGACAGTCCACCCCAAGTGTTTGTTTGGCTGTAAAAGTGCCTAGCACCCCTGTGTGGGCCTCTGCATTGCTATGGCTACTAATTATTGATTTCTAATTGGGACTGCTTTCACAACATCATCAAGCAGAGCTGGCACCAGCCCAGCACGCAGGTGCTTGGGGCAGCCAAGGGGAAGGGGCGGCACGTCGGACTCTTCGGCGGCAATTCGACGGGTCCCTCTCGGAGGGAAGGACCTGCTGCCGAAGAAGAAAGCGGTGCGGTGGAGCTGCCGCCGATCGTGATCGCAGCTCCCCCCCCACCCCTGCAGCTTGGGGCAGCAAAAACCCTGGAGCCGGCCCTGGTCCCAAGAGACCGGTCTCTGCTGCAGGTCTCCAGTGACGCCTCTATTAATTGGTCAATTTTTATAGCTTCCCTCCCGGCTCCTGTAAATTAAAAGCCGCCTTTTTTTTCTTTGGGGGGGGATTTCCTACCTGCCGAGGAGAGCCCATCAGCCCCCCAACTCCTGCCTGTGACAGAGCGACAAGCCTCTGAGATTAGAACAACACCTCATGTCACCTTCCGGCCAAGGAGCTAGAGAGGGCTTTATCGGCCCTAATCAAGCCAGCGCCCAGCAAGCGAGGAGCAGCCCATCTAGCTCCAGATGGGGACAGGGAGGTGAAGGTACTTGGTCAAGGTCACCTGGCTAAGTCAGGACTAGAACCCAAGTGTCCACTGGTTGGGAGAGCCCTGTAGAAATGAATAGGGACTAAACCCCCAGGGACCTATAGACATTGCTCTAAACAGTACAGAACTGGCCAGAGCGTATGAGAGAGTGAGGGTGGGTTTGTTGGGGTTAGAACTCTAGGGCCGGGCTATCATGCTCCAGACTGTTAACAAGATCCTAGCTCATCACGGGCTACAGGCCTTCTGCACAAGAGCAGCCTCCCAGCTGCCTTCTCCAGCACTGCCCAGGCTGGGTTAAGAGACCAGAACACAACCGTCGTGCGAGCAGCGGCTGCGACCGCAGCCCTGTGCTGGAGCAGCCCCGTCTCTGCATGGCAGATCTCAAGGCCCTTGCATTCTGCCTTGACTTTGACACTGGCACATTAATAACGCTTCTGTGTAGCATAATGAAGCTGCTGCCCTAATTATCCATAAATAAATAAATGATCATGGTGGCTGTCGGGGGCGCTGACAAGGAGAACTCCACTGCTTCCAGCACCGGGAGCCTACAAGGTTTATTTATTCATGGCCCTGGGGGGCGTAGTGCAGAACTCCCCACTCCCTGGCATGACAGCAGCTCCCACAGGCTCGGCTTGTTCCTCTCTGGTGCATGCAGCTCCAGAGCTTGTACAGCAGCTCAAGTCTGTCTGCAGATCTCAGGGACAGCAGTTCTGAAGCCACAGACCTGAGGTCCGCTCCTGGCTATGCTCCGTCCCCTTTGTGCTGCTTTGGCAGGCCAAGGGGAGTAGGAACAGAGCCCTTCTCCCCAGCTGGGCTGGCCCCAAGCAAGTGTAGAATAGGTATAGCTAGCTCCTTTGGCAGTCATCCTGCAGCCCCTGACCTAGGGAGCAGGGTGGGGAAAGGGTGTGGCCAGCGTGCACTGTGCCTAGCCATCTCCATCTGGCCGCTGGCCTCAAGCTGGCAGAGCCTAGAGCAACCCTCAGGCTGCTCTAAGTTCCTTTGTGGCAGAGGGGCTGTGCTCAGGGGTCCAGCTCACAAAACTGTGGGCTTGCCAGTCCCCTCCCCCACATGGGTGCTGCATCCCTGCCATCTCCCAGGGTGGGCTTATTATCCATGCAGTGTGATCGCTCCCAGCCTGCTGCTGGCAGGTGCTGAGCACGAGCACCCACTGGTGGCGCAGGGAGTCGAGGTTGCTGCACAGAGGGCAGGTTTTAGCCGTGTTTGTTGTTAAAAGCTCTGCTGAACAACCGGGTCAGTCTGCCAGGGCTCCGAGGGAAGGGAAAGGAAGGCCTGTCCTCCCAGCTCCATGTGCCTGCATCTGTCACATGGCGGGGGCTGCCCCTGCTCAGCCTCAGCCCGCATTGCCCCACTCTCTCCATTGCTGGAAGGTACCAGGGTGATTGCATGTACCCAAGTGCTAGGCATGCCTGGTGCTTTGTGAGCATCAGGCAAGACAAGGTGCCCACGCTGATGAGTACTCAAGGCAGAGGACACAAAGCGTGGGCCAGTGGGGTGACAAGGCTGAGGGGGCAGGGCAGTATTTTAGACAGTGCAGGTGTGAAGTGTTGGCTGGGAGCTGCTGGGGGGGCACATACAGATGGAGTCAGGCCTGCACTTCTGGCTGCCGTATCATTTTACCATCAACTTTTCATCAATCACACAATTATCAGGGAAACCTCGAAGTAGCTGGGCCCACTCAAGAAGGGAGCCACTGCTCATGGGCCAACGGCGGAGGGTTTTCCAATGCCCCCTGGCCATTGCAGTGCCTGGGGAAACCTCCCCCAGGGAGACAAGGGGAGCACCAGGACTAGCGAGGGGAAAAGGCACAGATCTCTGCAGGGATCCCACAGGAACATCAGCGAGGGGAGCAGAGAGAGAGAGCAAGGGCCGGGGGTGGCAGGGGGAATGAGAGAAAGGGAGATAAAAGAGACTGAGGCAAGGAGGATTTAGATGTAGAGGGGGAATATGAGAAAAAGGAAGTGAAAGAAACTGAGGAAGGGACAGAGTGGGAGGGCGAAAGGAGAGATGAGTGAGGTAGGGGGGTAAGACCCTGTAAAATGGCGGGCGAGATCCTTGCCAGGCACTCTCCTCCCCATCCCTGCTCTCGGGCCCTCCCTTGCTATCAGTCCCCTGGAGGCACTTCGGCCGCGCCCAGGATCCTGCTGCCCGTTACCTGAGGCAATTGGGGATATAATCCTGAATAAACAGCCAAACCTTTGAGATGTGGAAGCCCCTACAGCCCCTTGGTTAGCACTGGGCCAATGAGAGACAGGTCAATTTTCAGTTGTATTTTAACCTTGGGGGGAGAGGAAACTTTGTTTTCGAAACCAAGCAGTCCCTTGGGATTTCTCTCGCACTCCCCTGAGCCATTAATCTTCTCAATCTAAAGCTGCCCTGTGACATAAAGGAGATTGGGTAAATAATACCTCTTGGACAACTGGAGTATCTGTCTCCTCTGGGAGGATCTTAAAGGAGTCTCTCCCCTTTGCGTGGAATCGAACGTAGCTGCTGCTGCCATGGCTTGGCGTTGTCTGCCTCTGACCGGCCTGGGGACAGAGCCACAGGGCACGGGACAAATTATTTTCCAGGGGAGATCAGAGTGAATAAAGGCTTGGGTTTAACTTGGGCTCAGGGCTCGTAGGTGCTTTTCTATAGGAACTCTTGACATTGGAAACAGAAGTGCAAGAAATACCCAGGGTTACCCTCATTCGGCAGGTGGAAAGCAAGGAAAGCAAATACTAGGCAGACTCTCTCAGGATGCAAAAATTACTGATCCAAACCCTTGAGCCCATAATCAAGGAAAACTCTCATTGAGTTTTGCCTGACAGAATTTATTGAAAATTGAGACAAGATTTCAGGATTTGGCTTCTTGCCTTTAGAAATGTCCTTTCCTGTGTTACTAACACCATCTTAGATACTCAGAACTCAAAGAAATAAGAGCTAGACTTTTGCTTCTCATTACTTTCTTTTTTTGGGTGTCCTGCACTAGCTCAGTGCATTTAGGTTTCCAAGAGAGACAAAAAAATAATAAATTAAAATGATTTAATTGAAACTTTTTAAAATTATGAACTTCTTTCTATATCTATTATGTTTTGTAATATATAAGGGTATGCATACCCCCCACCCCCCACAATCCAATTGCATGTACATATATATGTGTTTGTAAAATATTTAATATGTGTAAAATCCACTCCCACTCTGTACAGAGTTGTATTGTAGTGCATATGTGTGAGCACATATCTATGTATTTTACAAACCCAAAATTTTGGGTATAAACCGTGTGTGTGTGTGTGTGTGTGTGTGTGTGTGTGTGAGAGAGAGATACATACATACATACATACCTCTACCTCGATATAATGCTGTCCTCGGGAGCCAAAAAAATCTAACCGCGTTATATTGAACTTGCTTTGATCCGCCGGAGTGTGCAGCCCCGCCCCCCTGGAGCACTGCTTTACCGCGTTATATCAGAATTCGTGTTATATCGGGTCATGTTATATCAGGGGTAGAGGGGTGTGTGTATGTATAAAAACATCATCTTGCCCTGAAGATGCACAGTAGAACTGTTCAAAAACAACCAAAATCCCAAGCAGCCCTGTGATCACAGGTATTAGCTTTTCACTTCTGGAGGCCTCTGCGCAGAAGAAATTCTAGGTCATGACAACAGCACAAAGCACCTCCCTGCCTGGCATGCCGGTTGGTCTCTGTTCGAGGGGGACGGCTCAGGACTGGAAGAGGAGAGTGCGTTATGGGCTGCATGAAGATCTATAGATCTCCACTGGCACCAATGGTGAGGTTGGAGGAGAATGGGCAGAGCTGCAGTGAGGGAAGCTTTCCAGCCCCTGCCAGCACTGTGCCTGGCTCTAGGCCATGCTATCCCTCATCCTTTGCTTTCCTAAAGGCCTAAGCTTCCCTGGACCCGTCAGATCCCCAGGGTAACTCCACTGACTCCATCCTAGTGCCTCCATAGGGGCTGCACTTGGCCCAGGAGGTCTGCAGGGAAACGTCAACACAAAATGTCTTCTGATTAGTTAAAACAGCCAAGCAATAAATGGTGACGAATGCAGCGCATGAGAAACACTTGACAAGGCAGAGGAGATGAGGCCAGGCTGGTGAGGAGCCAAGCGCATGCTTCGTTCTCCCTTTGTCTGGCTCCCTGAATGCCCCCACATCAATCAGTAACAACGGGGCTGCCAAAAAAAGCAGCAAGGCAAGGTAATAAATTGTCCCATTGCCCAAAGCAAATAACATTTCAGTCCTTAGTTCCACATTACACATGCCCCACAGCAGTTGTTATTACACAATAACCGATTGCACCTAAGACGGATGCCTTCGCCTACTGCAGCCAAGGGGTTCCTATGAGCAGCAAAGAACGCTGAAGGCCCGGGGATGTGCCTCTGAGAGAAGGATGGGGCATGAGCAGTGTGTCTTCTGCACCTGGGATTCCTGCAGCTCCTGTCTCCAGTCTTGGCTATGTAGCCTGAGCAGTAGAAGTGTCCCGCGGGGACTGGAAGCTCATGCCCAAATGAAGCATCCTCATGCCACCATTTGCACTTGCTCTAGCCTTGCTCGTGGAATTTGACCCTGGTGGAACTGCAGAGTAACTCACCAACCCTCTCTCCCTACCTCGTTCAGCCTACGGCTGCACCTCCATGCACTCCAGCTGCTGTCAGAACTAGTCGTCTTCTGCCTGTGGCCAGCAACTGCAGTCAGGACCAGATTTTCCGAAGAGCTCAGGGTGGGATTTTCAGATGTGCCTAAGTGATTCAGGAGCACAGATCTTGAAAGTCCCTGGGAGTTGCGCTCCTAAATCACATAGGCACTTTAGAAAATCCCACCCTTAGCCCTCACTTAGGCACCCTAATAGGTGGCCCGCTTTTAGAAGTTACTCAGCATGCTTGGCTGCAGGGTGGGGCCTGAGCTCTGGGACAGTCGGCCCCACATCTCTGGCTCATTGACTTGCCATCACAGTTCAAATCTCAGAAGAAGCCCTACAGATTCTTCTCTCTTGTCTGTGTGTCTTCATGCTCTTCCTCCTGGCTGTTGTGTACTTGTCTTTGTACAGCTTTTGGGGTAGGGGGGCCATGAAAAGCACAGCTGTATTGTCTGCGCACGTCTGCCAGCGGCCGAACCCTTCGCGGAGCCGAGCCGGATGTTGTCGCTGTTCTTTGCGTGCTGCAAAGTGGAAAGTCCCTGGCACTGACCTGCTTAAACAGCCCTAGATATGGCTAAGTGCAGAACTGGGTCCTGGACACCTGACTGTCACTGGAACAAGATACCCCGCCCAGGAGCAGCCTGTGTATCACCGTCACGGAAATCGGCACCCCCAATGCAGAGCCCATCGCTATCTCTAGGGAAGATTTGGGGACATCCACAGAGCAGTGTGTTCTCTTCCAGGCATTGCTGAATCACGAGTGATGGAAGCTTTGATATCCCCCAGGCCTTTGTTTGTTGCATGACAGGATTGTGTATAGAGAGCAGGGAGGTGAGGTAACACAATACAAGCTATGGCCTCACTCCGCTTGTCTCTCTGGTTCCTGGGGCTGACCCAGCTACAGCTAAACTGCCTAGGAGGAGTATTGTGCATAGTCTGGTCCAGGCGCTTCTCTTCGCTGTGGTGCTGAACGCTAGGGGGAGGCATGAAACAAGCTTCTTTCCTGGAAAGATTTCCCTGGGCCCGTGGCCGAGGAGGCACACGGCGCATTCTGAGCCGAGGGGATGAACGGTCCCCGTGCTTCGCCCCTCACTGAGCTGCCTGTCTTCACCACGCAATGCACCAATGTCTCGAGGTTATTTAAAGAGCACGTTTCCTTGAACTCCGGATATTCTAGTCCATTTCTACAGCGCGCTGAATTTCCAGGCCTCGTCTCCAGCTTTACGCTGAAGGGACACACACAAGCACCTGACAAGCTATGGGGTGGCTCACTTTACCCCCTACTGAAGCCATTTCTGGGGTGGAGCATGGCAGGAGGTGCTCATTTAGGATCCAGTGCTACAGCCCACCGGGGGTGGGTGGAATGCTGCACCCCCACTGAGCCCCACTGAGGTCTGTGTATCTTAGGCACTTATCTGGCCCCCATCTGAGTGTCTCACAAGCTTTAACATACTTACCCTCACAGGGCAGTGCTGTTATTCCCATTTTACAGATAGGAAACTGGGGCACAGAGAGAGTAAGGCCCAGATCTCCACAGGTCCTTAGGAACCTAGCTCCCTATGATTGCAGATTAGCCCACTCATAGGCGCTTTCCCCCCAGCACACTTGACTAGGAGCTGGCCTTTAAATCCGGCAGAGGCTGGCAGGTAGCTGCAGCCCTATAACGGCCATTTTGTTACAAGCTGCTGAAGGCTGTATGTCTCTCCTGCCCTGCTGTCAGGACTCTGTTCGTTGTTCTGGCTGGGGCAGACTGGCACGTCCTGCACACCGTGCTGTGGACTGGAAAGGACTCTCCCTAAGGGGAGAAGTCTCCTCACCCCACCGTAAAGAGGGGGAAAGGGAGACACAGAGGAGAAGGTGCTATCCCGAGGTCCCACAGCAGGTCAGTGGTTGGGCTGGGTCTAGACTCACAGCCCAGTGCTCTCAATGTTGCATAAACTGGGGGCATTCGGAGATAATCTCCACATGCCCTGCATAAAACACCCTGGGCGCTGCAGCATGTCCAGGAGGGAGCCATCTGGGCGCCACGAAGCGAGGAGTGGATCAGCACACAGCCTGGCTGCACCGCAGGCTGGGCTGGGGAGTACAATCTAATAACTGAAACCGTAGGGGGACTTGAGCTCGGTGGGGCGTTTGGTGCCCTGGAGGGGTTGGGGAAATAGGGCAAAGGGAATGCAGTTGCAGCCTTTGGGACCACTCAGAGTTGAGTAAAAGTCCTGTATTCTGGCAGTTACACAGCCTGCTGAGACTTTCCATTTTATGGTGTATTGGGAGCTGTCACTTTCAATTTCAGGCGTTTTTCCTGGTCCTGCTTGCAGGTGAGGGGATTCTGGGGAAGTCTATGAGCTGGGCCTACCAGCAAGCCATTTGCAGCCAACAGTAAGGTGTAGGTGGATTGAGTCCCTGCTTTAGGGAGCATCCTGCTTTGTCTCTCTCTGTTTTGGGGTTCTTGTGTGCTATTGTTCTGAATTCTAAGCAATCAAGTCGTGTTATGTCCCAACCTTCCAGCAAGAGTATTCTGTGTTTTCATCTAACTTCTCTGCTTTCTGCTGTGAAACATAACAAGTTTAAGTCCATGTGCACTGCCCCTCTCTGGTCTGGTTTGGATTCAAACTCGCCCGACCTTTATCAATGGAGCAGCTCTGGGGTGAAGCTTCCTGCCTTAATGTGCTTGTTCCATGGCACTGTCTAGTGGGTACAGCAGGGGCTGGGATCGAGTCCCAGCTCGGACACTGACTTGCTGCCTAGCCTGTGGGAAGTCCCTTATCTCTCTGCTACCTCCCCAGGCGTGTGGTGAGGCTAACTTCATTGTAAGTGAAGTGCTGGCAAGGAGGGGGAACGTATTCCTGTTATCGTAATTAACATTGCCTCTTTGAGGGTTTATTCTCCAGGGATGTGTCAGACTGTTATTGGCCTTGGAGCAAAGGCTGGCGAGGGTAAATGTGAGGGCTGCCTCTGGATTGCTGGGCTGCTCTCTTTGGCCACTGGGAAAGCTACTCGCTTGGCACAAGGGCATAGGCGCAGTTTGACTTCTATATTTGGGGAGGCAGCTCTGGTCAGGCCAACAGGGCCACGCATGGGGGTGAGGGGGGAATTCAGAGCCTGCCTGAGGCTTGCAGTTTGGGGGGGGGGGAACACCCTCCCATTCCCCCCCAAACTACACCCATGTGCTGGGGCACTTCTGGCCTGAGCAGCCGAACTGGGGCTGGCAGACCTTTTCCAGAGACCGCCCTGGTGGGCATGGATGCAGTCAACGCGCGTTCGCTTTCCTTGCACTAGAAAAGATTTCCAAGGGAGGCTGATGCTGGGGAAAAAGGGAAATGGGGAAAGACTGCTTATTGGCAGAACAGCTACAGCAGTGGCTCTCAAACATTTTTACTGGTGACCCCTTTCACATAAATAACAGGAATACTTGTGGCACCTTAGAGACTAACAAATTTATTAGAGCATAAGCTTTCGTGGGCTAAGCCTCTGAGTGCGACCCCCCCCCCCTTATAAATTAAAAACACTTTAACACCATTATAAATGCTGGAGGTGAAGCAGGATTTGGGGTGGAGGTTGACAGCTCGCGACCCCCCCCCCATGGGGACCCCAACTCCCTGAGGGACCCCCTGAGCTACAGCATGGGCAACAGTAAGGCAAGCTGTCCCACTAGCCTGCCTCAAGCTTGCCGTGGAGGGACGGCTCCATGAGAGACTCGAGTTACCACGGGCCATTCTGTCATTGGCTTCGGCTCCAGGCTGCTAGCAGCCCCCGGGGTAGGGGCAGTGGCTGTGATTGGTGATGACTGGAGTGAGACCCCTTCAAACATGCCACCCAGCGTCCATCCGACTGCAACAGCTTCCAGCCACTCCCTGCTGACTGTCAGGCTCAGGCACAGAGCCTTCCCCCAGCCACTCTGAGCTATCGAGTCCCCGGCTGGGCCCTGGGTTGGAAATGGCACCAATTCTGCTCCGGTGAGTGGTGTAAAACGTTTGTACTGGCTGCACGATCCAGAGGGAAATCATGTGCAGTGAGAAAATGGAGAGGGTCTCAGGGCTCTGAGGGATAGAAATACATTTGGGTCCAAAATGAGCAATGAAGAGATGAGTTTTTGCAGTAATTCCTCACCCCGATGTCATCAGTGGGATACAAACCAGGGACCTCAGAACCGCAGCACAGACCTCTGCCACTAAAAGAATAACTCCATTAGCTGCGACCAGTGATAGGCTGCTGCCGGCTAGTGGACCAGGCACTAGAGGAGGGTGTGACACACACTTTTCCCGTGTGTTACACTTTTCCTGTCTCGCTTTCATGGAGCCTCTTATGTGCTGCCAAAAGTGTGGATTAGACCTGAACAAATCCTGTATTGGATGATTTCACCTCTATCAGCTCACAGCTGTATAAAAGCCCACGGTGTCGACGGGGTGGCCCTTAGCCTGATACCAGCTGTCCGGTTTGAACGCTTGCGGAAAGGAGCTTCCCGTGAGTATCCCAATGGGCAAGCTCCTAGAGTGTCTATGCTAGTAAAACCCGTTTGCACCAGTGTGTGTGGGATGTGCACTCCGGCAGGGCACCCCAGGCGCTGGCTTGGCAGGAGCCGGCTCCACAATGGAGCTAGCACAATCCAGAGGGCCAGTAGTGTAGCGTGTGTCTGAGTGTAGCGAGGATGGAAGCTAAACAGCCTCTGAACGATCAATGGGAGGAATAAAGGGGCGGCGATGAAAGGGACTAGCCAGCTGAAAGACTGGACCAGAGCTGCCAAGAGCACAGGCTTGTGCCTGTCACCCAACCTGCCCAGTGTCCAGCTGTTTCTCTGCCCTCTCTCTGGCTGCTTTCACACTGGCCAGCGGAGGTAGTTTTGTCCTGGGGGGAGGGATGCTGTTTAATACCTTTCTAGCCCTGCTGCCCGGGTGGGAGTGACCAGGGAACTTATCAGCGATGCTGAACAGCAAGGGAAGCTAACACTGGAACATGGAGCAGTGTTTTCTCCCCCTCGTCATGTGCTGCGAATGGATATCTCCAAGGCCCAGACCACGCTGTGCCAACATGCCTCCTGCCAGCGCTGTCTCCTGTGCCTCCCAGCCCACGCGCCCCAGTCTCATTGGGTGCTGGGAGAGGGAGTGTCACCTGAAGCCGGCATTCCTGCGCGGAAGAGGAAGCTATTGTTGCAGATTGGATGGCCAGCAGATTCCCGCTATCAGCCTTCCCTTGGCTGCCCTCTTTGTAACAGCTGCCAGCAGGGAATGAAGGCAGGCAGCCAGCATGTGTCCGGGGTGGGAGGCTCCCACCCTCACCTCAGTGAGGGCTTTGGGGGAGGAAATGGGCTGGGTCACCAGAGGGATGGGGAGCAGGCTGGGGGATGGATAATGCCTTGTTTGCAGAGCGTAAAATCCTGGCCCCATTGAAACCACTGGCAAAACTCCCATTGACCCCCACCGGGCCTGGATTGGGGTTGTTACACCCATTTTGCCAATAGGGAGACTGAGGTGCAGAGAGGGGAGGAGATGTGCCCAGCAAGCCAATGGCAGAGCAGTGAATAGAACCCTGCCCATTGACCACAAGGTAACGCTGCCTCCCTGAGACAGAATCCCTCCCTGCTAAGCGTCCGCCTAGTTACTGAACAACCTGTCCGGAGGGTCCGATGTTCCGTAATGCGCTTCTTCCACCTGGCTGGACTGGGATGGCAGGAGAGGCTGTCCTTGTGGCACTGCCAGCTGGGAGCAGAAGCAGAAGGACCATTCATCTTGCATGTGAGCCTGTTCTTGCGAGACTTCCAGCCCACTTCTGCAGGCTCAGGCAGGGATGAGAACCCACAGTTGGGTGCTTCTCTGGGCCCAGGTCTAGGGACCGCTTCAACTCGATCAGCTGGTTCCGGTCCAGGGTGCTCTTCCATTGGGGTCAGTGCTGTAGCAGGGCCCCAGCCTGGTGCCGGGAGGTGGCATCGGTCAGGTGGGGCGTGACACTGCGGCCCTGACCACTTGTCCTTCGAATCCCTCTTTAAAGCTCACCTCTGCCACGATGCCTGCAAAGCACTGACCAGTGGCTGCTTGTTGTGCTGATCACAGGCATCTCGCTGTTGTTGTTGGAGCAGCTAGGAGCCCCGGCTGTGGCTATGTACAAACACAGAACAGAACAGTCCCTGCCCTAAGGAGCTTACAGTCTGAGTAGAAGACGAGACAACGGATGGATACAGGCAGACCAATGGGTGAGTACGAGGAAACAATGAGACAATATTACCAGCACGGTAAGCAGTGGTCTCAGCACCTTAGCCGTTGTCTTTGTTCTTCCCCCGTCTGTCCGTTGTACCCACCTGCACCTCTCATCCCATACTTAGCTTGGGCCCTGCCACGGGGAACTTGCAGCTTTTTATTTTCAGTGTGTGCAGTGCCTAGCACATTGGGCCCTTGATCTCACTTGGGGCCTCTAAGTGTTACTGTAATTCATATTATTAATAATAGTTTGTGCTCGTTACAGATCTCAGGGAGTTCTCTGCTGTAGTAGAGAGATTTACCCGGGTGCCCTGGCCAAACTCCAATTCAGGGAAT
This sequence comes from Terrapene triunguis, assembly GCF_002925995.2. Classification (NCBI taxonomy): domain Eukaryota; kingdom Metazoa; phylum Chordata; order Testudines; family Emydidae; genus Terrapene; species Terrapene triunguis. The sequence continues at coordinate 17,400,713 of NW_020664725.1, read as the reverse complement.
TGCATTCTGCCTCCCTACATTAGTTACTTATTTTATTGATATTTTAAGGTTCCTGAGGCTATAGCAAGCTCTACCCTGCAGTTTCAATTGGATAGGTCATTTTTCATTTGCTGACCTAAACGATTGTGGCATATTAACTGTGCAATATGAAACAGTTGCTGCGTTCCACTCCAGAGGTGGCTGCATTTCAGTGGTGGGTGAAGCGAACTTCCATATATCACTTAAATTTACCTCACATGAGTGTTGAGTGTTATTTGGATAAGGGGCCATATTTGGTTCTCAGTTACTCTGTCGTAAGGCAGGAGTGAGTCCACTGGCCTCAAGATTTATGCTAGTGAGAGCAGAATAAAGCCCAATGTCTGTGAAGTGTTTTGAGATCCTCGGAGGAAAAGCACAAGTGCGTAGATAGCTAGAGGTGCAAAGTGTTGTTCTTACCAATTCAAGCTGCCCCTGTGACTGAGCGTATTCGCAAGGGGCAGAGCCATTTCACAATGGGGCTTGCCACCTAGGGGCACGGGTTCCCCAGAAGTGCCCTGCTAGTGATTCAGACTCTCTGGCCCCCTGCGCTAGCTGACCCACCTTCCCCAGCTGTTGGTGAGTCCCCGACTGGGGGAGGAGGTGACAAGAGCATCAGGTGGGTGAGCTTGTTGCCCTGGGGATGGCCGGGAATATCAATTTCTTCACTGAGTAGCCAACGTGCCGAGGTTGGCTCTGGAGCCAGCAATTGACATGCTCCTCCACTCCCAAGGTAATGACTGGAGTGGAGCCTGCAGCATGCTCTGTGCCCTGGCAGCCACAGCAGTGTCTCCGCCTTGGCCTCTCCGGCAGGACAGGCAGGCTGCAAAGCCTGGGGCAGTGAGGAACTCTGGGAAAGTAGGGACTCCGCAGAGGGGTAACGGATGCCAGTGTGACTGAACAAAGCGCTCTGTGTGTGTGTGTGTGTGTGTGTGTGTGTGTATAAAATAGATACACACCCCTACAATACACGTCACTGTTATAGAAATTCCATCGATGTGCCATAGAAGCCATGAGAGATGAACGGTAGGTCAACACTAGAACTGCTACCGTGTCACCGCTGCAGCTGCAGCTGCGCTGCTGTAGCCTGTAGTGTCGACACTCCCTACAGTGGCAGAAAGGGCTCTTCCGTGGCTGTAGTAAATCCCCCTCTCCGAAAGGCGGTAGCTTGGTCCTTGGAAGAATTCTTCTGTCAGCCTAGCGGTGTCCGCACTGGGGCTTAGGTCAGCTTCGTTACATCACCCAGGTGTGATTTTTGTCACAGCCCTGAGCGATGTACTTACACTGACCTACCTTGAAGTGTAGACCAGCCCCGAGAGAGCTTTTCTCAGGGAGCACAGTCACTAGCTTTGGGACAGAAAGGGAGACCACGACACGCAGGGATGGAGTGGAGGAAAAGGAATGGAACAGGAGGGATCATAGACTCATACAATCGTAGGATTGGGAGGGACCTCGAGAGGTCATCTAGTCCAGTCCCCTGCACTCAAGGCAGGACTAAGTATTATCTAGACCATCCCTGACAAGTGTTTGTTTAACCTGCTCTTAAAAATCGCCAGTGATGGAGATTCCACCACCTCCATAGGCAATTTATTCTAGTGCTTAACCACCCTGACAGTTAGGAAGTTTTTCATAATGTCCAACCTAAATCTCCCTTGCTTCAATTTAAGCCCATTGCTTCTTGTCCTGTCCTCAGAGGTTAAGAAGAACAATTCTTCTCCCTCCTCCTTGTAACAACTTTTTACATACGTGAAAACTGTTATCATGTCTCCCCCCCCCCGCCCCCACAATCTTCTCTTTTCCGGAATAAACAAACCCACTTTTTCCAATTCTTCCCTCATAGGTCATGTTTTCTAGGCCTTTAATCATTTTTGTTGCTCTTCTCTGGACTTTCTCCAGTTCGTCTACATCTTTCCTGAAATGTGGCGCCCAGAACTGGACACAATACTCCAGTTGAGGCCTAATCAGCGCAGAGTAGAGCGGAAGAATTTCTTGTGTCTTGCTTACAACACTCATGCTATTCTATCCCAGAATGATGTTTGCTTTTTTTTTTTTTCCCCAATAGTGTTACACTGTTGACTCATGTTTAGCTTATGATCCACTATAACCCCCAGATCCCTTTCTGCAGTACTCCTTCCTAGGCAGTCATTTCCCATTTTGTGTGTGGGCAACTGATTGTTCCTTCCTAAGTGGAGTACTTTGCATTTGTCCTTGTTGAATTTCATCCTATTTACTTCAGATAATTTCTCCAGTTTGCCCAGACAGATGAAGGACTGTTTTCTCTAGCAGCTGGAGGATAGGATGGGCAACCAGGACTCCTGGGTCCTATACCTGGTACTGCCACTGGCTTGCTGTGTGACCGTGGGCAGGTGCCACTCTGTGCCTGAATGTCCCTTTCTATACAATGAGGGCAGTCCTCCTTGGACGCGGGGGGGGGGGGGGGGGAGGGTTCTAGGGGAAGAGCCTGGGAGCTGGGCTGCTGTCAGGGCCAGCTCCAGGCACCAGCCGACCAAGCATGGGGCGGCACCTGGAGGGGGGCGGCGCTCCGGCCGGCCGGGGAGAGCTGGGCCGTGGCCGGGCTCGGCGCCCTCCCCTGCTGCGCTCCCCGCCGGGGGGACGGGGGCAGCGGGAGGCTTTTTTGCCTGGTGCGGCAAAAAAGCCAGAGCCGGCCCTGGCTGCTGTCCCCAAGCGGAGAGGCTTACAGGTGGGCCTGGGAGCCCAGCCTGCAGGGTGGGCTGAAGAAGCTTTTTGTTTGGACTCTTGTTACCTTAGAAAAGGGTTGAATTCAGAGTGACCTAGCTGGAGGGCTGAGCCCCCAGGGGAGGCAGGGGACACGTTCAGTGCCATGCTTGGCCAGCTCATGTCTGCGGTGTGCTTTGAGATCTGCGGACAAAAGGCTCGGTGGCAGTGCAAAGAGCTGTTCTCTCAGACTCTGTGTGTGCGGGGGTGGATGACTGACCCTTTTGGGTGATGGATGCTACCAAACTGGATGCTCCTAAATGTGGAGGGAAAGGCGAATGCAGGCTGTGTCAATGGCAGGTGAAAAGGGAGATGGAGAATGCCCAAAGATAGCAGCTCCCAGGGGATACAGGACTGGGAATCTTGAAGTTCTGGTCTCGCTGACTTATTGTGTGGTCTTATGTCATGTCATCTCCCAGTGTCTCTGTCTTCCTCAGCTGTACGGGGAGGATAATGCTTACCTGCCTCATGGGAGCACTGTGTGGGGTTACCTTGCTAGTGACTCTCCAGTGTGTACGAAGAGCTCTAGAGACATTAAGAATTAGTAGGAACTAGAGCTGGTCAAAAAATGCCAAATCACTTTCATGAAAATCTAGATTTTTTTTTTTCTTTTAATTCCTCATGAAAAATTCCAGGTCTTCAGTGAAAAGCCAAAAATGTTTCTTTGAAAACCAAAACCTGAAAACGTTTACCTCTTAATTTTTTTGTCAAACTGAAAAACTTCAGCTATTTCCCTATAAAAACTGTTTTGAGTGAAAAAAACATGTTTGTTTTTAGAAAAATAAAAATAAAAATCCAACTCGCTCTTGCATTCTCAGACTAGTTCAGCAGTACTGTAAATAGGCCAGTTGCACAGTAGGGTTGAACTTGGCCATCTGTTGGCTGGAATAGGATCTGCTTAATTGATTGTCCTAGGCCCTGTACCACTAACAAGTTTAAAGGAGGGTTTACTTAAGTGCAAACACTAGGGGCGGTGCCTTTTTGTATTGGGGGGAGTTGAGTTCTGCCCCCCCACGTTGCCACAAAGCTCCAAGTGGCTATGCAGTGCAGCAGTGACAGCGGTGGGCAAAGCCTGTGACAGCCTACGCGGGAGAGAAGGGAACAGAATGGGCTACACAGTGGCAACTCTCTTGAAATGAACACAGCTACTAGGGATGATTAAGCAGAACTGTGTGTGTGTGTGTGTGTGTATAGACAGTTCTAGTTCTCTTTATAAAGTGTGTATGTTCTGAATTGCCCTACTTAAGAGCAAAACCAACTTACCTTCCTGGGGCACAACCACCATCCCCACAACAATCTGTATCTTGCCTCTCACTGTGTGTGTGTATATATCTATAGGCCCTGATCCTGTAGCCTTCTATGCATGTGTTTAACTTTACACGTGTGAGCAGTCCCAGCCAAGGTGGGGGCCATCTTACGTGCCACCTCTTCAAATGTGCACATGCACTTTGGCGTGACCTGACCTGTGCTCCTAGGTCTTGGGGGGGGAAGGATGAATGTGTGTGCACAATCTGTTTGTACAGTTACCAAGCCCTGCACATGTGCAAGCTGGCCCGTGGCATTAGTGCAAGCAGGTGTGTCTGTGTGCACGTGTGAAATGCTGGTCTGTACAATTAGAGCCAGGGAGATGAGTGTCTTTTCCTTTAATAAAGGAGCCCTAGTCGGTGTGTGTGCATGTGTGTGCAAATGACAAGCTTTTATACATGATCACGTCCCCTACCGCACAGAGATTGAATCTGGAAAATGTCCCCCCACCGTTCAGATACAATAGATAATCTATCCACACCCTGTACCAATTGGCAACTGCCAAGGGGCAGGCTGCTCCCCCAACGCGTGCTGAGTGTGGGCGGGGAGTACACAGGCAGCCCTGCCCACCCTCCGGATGACACTAGCTGGGGAGAAGGGGGAAGGAGGAGCTGCTCAGAGCTCAGCTGAGAGCATCTGAACCTGGATAGTCCTGGGAAAGGCAGGGATCCCGGCACGTCGGGGCGCAGCGCTGCAAGGAACGGCCCTACATCCCAGAGAAAATAGGTGCTCTTTATGGCATGTGGCTGGTAACTTTTTTCCTGCTGTACTCTTTGCAAAAAGGTATGTCCCTTCCTGGGGGGGGGCTTTTTTTTGGGGGGGGGCTGGTGTTACTCTTTGGCCAGTGAGCTCGAGTCCTGTGCCTTCTGCGAGTGTTAAAAAGTGCCTGGCTGCCCCGGCCGAAGGGGGTGAGGGGACGGGCTGCCCCGGCCGGGCAGAGCGGGGTCAGGGGCTGCACCCCAGAGGTGCTGGCCGAGGGAGCCCGGCCCTGGCCCCGCACCTGAGCCGGAGCCGATCCCCCCGGCGGCGGGGGCGCTGTCCGAGCGGGGGTGAGCCCCGAGGGGCCGGGCAGCAGCGCGGGGCTGGGTCTCTGGGGGGCAGCTCCCCACGGGGCTCGGAGTTGGGGCTCTCGCAAAGTGGCTCTGTGAGCCCCCCCCCCAGGGGCTGCTGCGTTTAACCCCTTCGAGTCCCGGGTGGGGGGGGAGGAGGCACCACTGTCGGGCTGGTCCTGCTCTGAGCAGGGGCTTGGACTCGATACCTCCTGGGGTCCCGTCCAACCCTGATCTTCTCTGATCTGGGGGGGGGGTTGTGCAGCGCCTTCCCCGGGGCCAGCTCTGACTTTCCGGGGGGGGGGGGCAGCTCCCAGCCCAGCTGCAACGACTTGGATTAATTCAACAGTTAATGATGGTGACGGTGTAATTGCACAGAGCAGGAGATGGGGGGGGGGCAGGACACGGCTCGCCAGCGGAGGTACCCAGGGGGCTGGCTGGGTCTCTGGGCTCAGGTTGCCATGGGGCTAATCAAGGTCCAGGGGACGGGCAAGCCCAGACCTGCAGCTCCGGCTGCAATGCACCTGATCCCGGGGAGGGGGCACTCCCCCCCCCCCAGCCCCTTTCCCGGGGTAGGACCGGGTCGGTGAGGCTCTGCCCAGACGGGATGCTGAGCCCGGGGGCTATGGGGTGCTTGGGGGGGGGGGAGCTGCTAGCGCTGCATTTGTAAAGACCCCCCCCCGGCTAATCACGGGGAAGGGTCTCTTTGGAGGGGGGTCTTTGCTTCACTACAATAAACAAACCCCCTCGAGACGTTTACCGGTGGCTGGGCGGAGGAGGGTGTTTGAAACCCGCAGCTGGGGAGCACACCGCTGGCATGGGGCCCTGCCCGCTCCCTTCTGCCTCTTTGCAACCCCCCCCTGCATCCTCTTCCCCCGGGAGAAGGCAAAGGGGCGGCGGGGGGGGGGGGCTCCTCTTTGGATGGAACCTGCAGCAGAGCCCGTGTGGCCCCATTACAATGGATCTGGGCGTTCGATTCGGAGCCGAGGTGACGCCGCGACTTCTGCCTTGAGCCCAGGAGCCCCAACTCCAAGAGTTTGCTGGCGGAGGCTTTTTCATGGGGGCAGCGGATCCTTGCAGTGCTGATCATTAGTGATGTTAACTCTTTGCAGCCGCTGAAATCCCTACGGTAGCCTCTCGCGGGGGGAGAAAGGATAAAGCCCCATTCCCCACACAGCTCTCCAGCCCCACAGAAGCGCCTTAATGACATGAATATTAAAATGTTTTCTATACCTACCCAGCCTCTCTTTGTGCAGGCAAGATTTCAAAGGCTAAAGCTTGTAGCAGTACTTTTTAAAAGCTTTGTTCTGCTGTCCTTACTTCCCAACGACTATTGACAGCAATATTCGAATCCCATAAAACAAACTCAATCCAGGGATGCTTTTAAATCCCAGCCTCTCCTCTAGGAATGCTACGTTAAATGTAACCCAGCGGTTTGATCCCTCAGATTGGGGCAAAAAATTACTGTGAAGTAAGTGTGTCAAGGAGACACAACACTTGATTAATTGTAAATTGGGGATTGCTAGCATCATCCAAATCTGTATGTGTGGTGCTGTAAACTGAGGTCCCCAACTATAGATGCAATTGAAAATGAAAGACATCTGCTTATGACATTGGTAGTTAAATTACAATCCATTTGTAATAATATTTCATTGGTGTTAGCTAAAAAAGCTACCCTGCTCTGATTTTATAGGGATTTTTGTTTGTTATTTTTGTAGTAAATTACCTTTTTATTTATTATCTGGTCCACGAATGTAATAACAGAAACGTCCATGTTATGGAAAATGAGCTACTTTCAGCGTATAAAACCTTTTCTTTAATAATCGCTTTCATCATATGAAAACAGCAAGAGGCAATCTTAGGAAATAGGTAGCGGTAGTGGGCTGCATCCTTAAATACGATTGTTATTGTATATTAAATACCCTTTTATTTTAATGTTAATTATATTAACATATTTACTGAGATTTAATGGTGCATCCTGTGTGGTTGTAAAAGTCAATTATTAAATATGAAATAGTCTTATGAAAGCCAGAATCAATCTGTGTTTGGGAGCTTTAGACAAAATTGCTATTGTTGGACATGCTTTTAGAAGCTGCTGTACTGAACATGGAAGCGTCTGCTTTGCCTATATTTGCATGTTTACTGTGTAAAAAGGAAAAACCAATAACCATCCCAGGCACAAAGTCTCTTTTCCCCCCAACATTGAAAATAATAAATCCAACACAGCCCATTAGTATTTGTGCACATTTTCAGCCCCAGCCCCTCAGAAAAGAGTCTCTGCTACGGAGCTCTCTCGTCTGAGAAGAGCAAATTAAAAGCCTCCATTAGCACTACACCTTATGGCCTCATTATTTTTTTTTCTCTTTTCAGTTCAAGAGAGATTTTATTTTTAAGAGTCTCTGTGCTGAAAGTGTTAAAGTGGAACAATTCCAGAGAGAGGACAGTAATACAGTGGAAGTTTCATTATAATAGGATAAAAAATTGAATTGCTTAATGCATGATAAACCTTTCAGATACTTAATTCTTCTAGGTATCAAAGCACAACCATTTAATACATTTCTGCTGTAGAACAAGAGCTCAATTAGAAACAAAAAGCAAATAAACATTTGATCTCAGGGACCACTAAAGTTTAGAAATCCCTCAGTAGACTGTAGCTGTTTATTTTTTTTTTTTTTTAGCTTATAAAATAAAAATAGGCAGTTAACAAGCGGGGAGTTGAGCGAAAGAGGGCTTGGTGGTTGATTATACAAATTAAAGAGCAGCCGTAACAATGAGAGGGAGGGCGATGTAAATTGGAAGCTGTATGATCAGGAGGAGCATACAAGTCAAAATCTTGATATACTTAAACTGGGGGAATAATCTCCCTGTATGATTTTGCTGGAGTTCTCTGCCTGCTGATTTGTGATGTTGGCATTTTGTGTACGCTGTGTTCAAATATTAGAAGCAGTGAAATATGTTGCTTCCATTTTTTAATCTCTCCCCCTGTGCCCCCCAGTGTGGTACGGCGCTCATTTATCTTGGAAATGAAACGTGGAATCCACGAAATCCACGGAGGTAGAGCTTGCAGTACTGAAGTCCTGGCAGTGCCCAGCGTCGTTATTTTACGACACCAGGGCCATGATGGCAACTTGCTAAGAGACCAGCATCTACGCCTTGCTCAGATCTAAAGCTCTATGTGCCGTAAATGAAGAATCAACACATGCAACCCTAATATTTTCTGGTACTTGTGTTCTTCAGAAGGGAATAGCAATCATGCCTTGTCAGTTTGCCCGTGTTAGGAGCCTTTGTCCTCACCCAGCTTGCAGAGGTTGGCAGTGGGTTGTGAATTTAGGAATCCACTGGCCATGCTTTGAGCACCTACAAGACACCATATGTGTCCAATGTGGTGCCCTCCTTTCTGCCTGTGTGGCACTGAGGTGCACCTGCCTCGTTTGAACCAGCTGCTGAGCTCAGTGTGAGAATCAAATTGGAGGTGTCTTTGTGGAAAGAATTCTCCTGACATGGAAGCGTGTGAGTTTTGAGCTGTATGTTGGATAATGTGAATTCAGCAGGCTCCGAAATAGGCAGGCTGTTACATTCAACTTGCTAGGAGAGAATGAAGCACAAATGTATTTGATTATTTCAGGAGACTTGGAAGTACTCTGCTGGTGAGTTTACACGGTGGTTAGTTAAGGCCCAAAATTTTATGCACCTTGAAACCAAAATTCTAAGTAGCTTTTTTTTTTCTTGTAAAGAATCTTTCCTCAGATTCTTAAATTAAAAACAATCCCTCAATGCCCCCATAGCATTGCAAACACCCCTTGCTGACTAAGCTGTATCAAATATCTAGAAACCCAGTTCCTTGGCCTTTGCTAATCTGCTGACCAGACCAGGAATTACATTTTGAAAGGCCTGTGGGAACCAAAGATAGCCAACATTCATTCTAGCGAACTGGGGAAAAGTACACAATGGAGTGGATTTCAGTACTCCCCTCTGCCTAGTCAGTCTATTGATTCCCTTTTTGGTTTATTTCTTACACCTTGTGGGGCATGTGAGGGAAATTGCCCTCTCTGCTTGTAGAAGAGTGCAGGCTTAGGGCTAATGAAAATCATGGCCTGCTGGCTCGGGACAGAGCCTAGCAGCTGATGTGCACGCTCCTCGGATGTACCACAGTCCGGACCTTAGTCCAGGCCTGAGCCTCCCTTGATTGGACACTTGACCTGGTCCTGAAATGTGTGTTGGCTCAGTGATGTCACCAAATGTCCAGTGGAGACTCCGGTGAAACTTGCCAGAATTGCTGCGTATGTGACATAAGCAGAACTTGAAATCAGGTCTCCAGAGATGAAAGGCTGGTGCATTCACCCCCACTCTGGCTCAGCGTATTCCCTTTGTCTAGTTCTGCGTGTCCCCCTCGCAATATCCCGGTGTAGAGGGAGGAGGTGGAGGATTGCGTTTCAAGCTCCTCTTTTGGTTAGGTTTGCCTTGCAGAGGTAGGGCTCCAGGTAATGTCCTTGGAGAGTTGTTGTGTTTTCTGTGCAGGGATTGAGGGTGTGCTCGTTTGATCAGAACTTGGTGTACGTGCTCCGTCTGGTTTGGGTGTGTGCAAATGGCACCTGCAGAGACACTGACTTCTCAGCTATCTGGAAGATGGGAGTTGAGTCTGCTCTGCCTCTGTGCTGATTTGGGCTGTGAGCCCAGCATCAGATCTCACCTCTAGGTGCCACTGCAACTAGGATTTGGGGTTCAGTGGTGCTCTTCCCTCCTAACAGGTGCACAGGGCCTCAGCATGATGGGGGGCGTTGTGATGCTGGGGGGTCCTGACCACGTGTAGTTAATGTTTCCATATTATCCTGCTAAAGGGTAGGATGGCAACTCCAGGTGCATTTGGAGTCATTGCACTTTACCCACTAAATTCCTCTTGCATTTTGACCTGGACTCCATATTCTTTCACTTTCTGTCCTAAACTCCTACTTTTAAGGCTCCTGTGTGCATCTCATCTCAGAGTATACAGACGTGTGTGGCTTGTGTGAAGTGCCTTGGGAGGAAAGGTGCTGTGTAAATGGGGTGTTAGTGACCGCCACCTCTCTGAGCTCTTGGGTCATGCATGGTGGGAAAAGCCAATGCCTTGGGCCTGAAAGCCACATACTGTACACACTGCATTAAGCATTTAAAACTGCACCTTTTTTGATGAATACACATGCTGAAAACTTCAGCTTGCGCAGTTTCTTGGGCAGGACTCAAGCCTGAACTTCAGGTGATAGGGTTGGGGTGGATTCATGGTCACTCTGCCGTGGCTTCTCATTAGAGTAAACGAGTGTTTTCCAGCCAACGCAGCTTTCTGCAGTGCCGAGGGCGGCTCTGCTTCTAAAGAGAGTGCAGTTTCAAGAGTCCAGCGAACAAGACTAGTAAATATTGCTAAGGGATGATAACAAAATGACTCACTTTTCCCAGCTGAGATGGAGGTATTAATATTTCAATACCCTAGGTTGTAATTTACTGTGATTTAAGAAGATTGCACGGTGATAACTCAAAACAGATACTCCTCAGTGCTAGCTAGGCACGGTCCCTCTACATACTAGTCCACCTGTGCCGCTCTCATCCGCAGAGTTCAGGTCTCCAGCACTCAATACATATTGTCTCCCAATAGGAAACGGGTCCATTTTCACCACGCCCACCCCAGCGTTTGAGGGCTGTATAAATTAATGCCCTCGATATTTAGGTTAGGGTCAACGCATGTGACCAGATGCCAGCAGCGATTTCTGGTTTAAAAATATTGCAGTGCTATTTCTAAATTTTTAATCTCTCTCAGTGATTTGGAGACAGTTTTATGAAACATGGGATTAGGATGGTGCTCAATGTTAAATGGTAAAGGAGATTATATGGATTTAACTCTATGCGTCTGTCACATAACTACTACCAATCCCATAACTTCCATTTTCTATTAAAAATCCATTTTCCCCTTTGACCTGAAAAAGCTTTGCTGGTAATCTGAATTTCTCTCGTTATTTATGAGGTATTTTTCCATTCCTCCCCCCACCCCCTCTGTGTATCCAGCATGCAAGAGTGATGTCTGCAGAGAACATTGTTCTCTAGCAGGATGATATCTGATCATTGCATCTTACAGCTGGCAACATGTCCTGCAAATTGTGGCTTCCATTAGAGCAGGGATACTCACTTGGGGGTCAGCGCTGTCGATTCTGCCTGCTCTTGGGCAGAGCAAGTGGAACGCTCATGGGGACTAGCGGGGAGCCCTGCTGCAATAGTGCAATGCGGGGGGCTGAGAAAAGAGATGGGATGTGAAGGAGTTACTAGAATCCCCCCTCTTCTCACACACAGCTAAAAGGCACCTCTAGGATTCCAGGAGGGGCTGTGAGGTGCGGGGGTGGATGAAATGGGAGAGGGACTGTGGCATGGACCAGAGTTGCAGAGAGCTACAGAATATTCATGGTTCTAGGTCCTTACATGACACATGTAGCTACACAGCAGAAAGGATGTTCTATTTTCTGTGTGCTCTACCTTTAAAGGTAGAGCTGTCTCCATGCCATCTTGTGTTTCAGGGCACATGCAGAATGTTACCACAGTGGTAGCACACAGATGCTTTCTCTCTGCTTGTTTTCCTTCATCTGATTGTAAATACATATTTTGCTCTCGTGTATGGGCAAGATGAGCGTCAAGAAGAGCAGAAATGCTGATTCATCACAACAAACCAGCCTTAAGACATTATATTTTGATAGCTCCTTGGAGCCCCTGTCGTAGGCTAGGGCCCACTGTGCTAGGCTCTGCACTGCCACAGAACAAAAGGATGGCTCCTGCTCCAAAGAGATTAGATGTCACAACGTGATTGTTTAGTGGCACCGTGCCACTGAAAGCCCAAGTAGCTTTTCAAAGGCCATCAGAGGATCAGCTGTAGATTGTCTTACCCCGTGTTTGTCACAAGTCTCCTAGCATTTGTCAGCCCAATGAGAAAAAATAAATAAATGTCTTTGTCCCTTTCTGTCTGCACATGGGCTCATTTGGGGGGAGGGGATGAAGCTTCTTTTCTTTACCTGTAAATCTGTTGTTTAATCAGCAGTAACATTCCTAATCAATTCATCATTGGTACCTACCAGTTTGTAGCCACAATACTGACTGCAGCATCCTTGACTTGGGCTAATAGAACTCTGGGTAGTTTGAGAAAGGAAATTTTGTTGTTATAGCTGATGTTCCTGCTCAAAACATGGAGAGGAACAAGAAATAGGCTGTTTAATGGGTGCTGAGAGAGAGAGAGATTATATTTCCATCTCCAGAAGGATTAAATAAGAGGGGGAATTATTTAGTGGGTAGAGTAGAGGGCTCCTTGGTTGTATTCCCAGCTCAATGAGAGAGCATGTTCTGGTGGTTACAGCAGGGGACCAGAGCCAGGACTCCTGGGTTCTTCCCTTCCTGGGGTTCCCTCTGATTCACTAAGACCCCATGGGCACTTTACTTCACTGTGCCTCAGTTTCCCCATCTCTATAAAACAAGAATACCTAACTCAAGTGCCATGATGTCTAATCTTCTGTGGAGTTGCTCTGATAAGTTCTCTAGAAGTGTAGTTCCATTATTACTATTGTCACCTGCACCTTAAAGATACTGTTGTGTAAAGTAAAATAACAACACTCCAGCGCTTGTTTCCCCCCCTTCCGCTCAGGAAAGCCTGAGCCAGCTGGTGACGTGACACTTACCCATGGCAAGGAGCGTGGTTCCAAACACCCGTCCTGATGAAAACACAAATATTATTTTTTCCGTGGAGGCTGGTGCTGATGGTCTCCTCACAGCTTTGTGATGTGATGTGAGTTGCTCTGGCCAATAACGCTTTAATAGCCTTTTCTCAAATGAGCAGTCATGAAGCATTCTCCCTGGAGGGGCAGCTAAAAGCTAAGCTAAGAATATTAATACAGATGAGACTCTTTTCCCTTCTCCCCCTCTTCTCCCTCCCCCCAAAGTTGAAGAAATTGAGGTGACGAAGGGTCCCCTGTGACTCATTCTAACCCAGCAGTAGAGTAGTTATTTGCTTATTGGCCCTGCTATAGCACAAGCAGAGGGATCGTGCTCTCCCCTAGAGCTATTAATACCCTGACACCGATCACTGCTTTCTATATTAGTGTCCTTTGCCTACGTAAAAGTAGTGCAGTTAAAAAATCGGTTCCAAGCGACTTGGCACCTTGACGGCAAACTTGTCCCCTCCCCTTCCAGGTTTGAGGCGTCAGTGGGAAGGAGTCGGAGTGGAGCAGCCGGAAGAAGGAGCTGGGAGGGACAGGCCTTTCCGCCTGCACTGGAGGAGGAGGAAGGTCAAGGGAAACTTTCCTCCTCTTCCAGGCCTTGGCTGCAGTTTGGGAGACCCGGCTGTGAAGAGCTGCTCCCTTGGAGACTGGCAAAGCCCCATTGCTCTCACACAGCTTCCTGTCACAAAACCATCCCCACGCTTTAGAATTCTGCCTGGCTGTTTCTGGGGCCTGTTGTCTGAGGAGACCTCTCAGGAGGTGTCCGATGGTCCATGGCCGCCTCTTCCCTCCCTAACTCAGCTGGCCCAGGGGGTGGGGGAGGGGGCGGACAGGTGACTTACCTGTGGGGAGGCTCTCACAAGGGCATCCTGGGAAATGTAGCTTACATTAGTCGTAGGTGTCCTAGCGATTTTGGGAAATTGCTGTCCTGTGAAAGGGCTGGGGTTTCCAGGGCATCCCCTCAGCCCTGGCCCAGCTGCTGAGGAGAGCAGTGACCTATGTAGCTAGGAGAGGCGGGAAGTACCTGGCCACTGTGTCCATACACCAATTTACCCGCTCCGTTTGGGGCTGTTTGCCGCTGCCTGAGGAAGGCTCCCGGGGCGTGTCATTGGGAAGCCGTTGTTCTGCAGGCAAGAGGAGTCGGATGTTTGCAGTAACTCTCTGCTGTTGGCTCTGGTCTCTCCACAGCACACACTGAAGATGTTGGAACCAGTCTCTACTTTGTGAACGACTCTATCCAGCAGGTGACCTTCTCCAGCACAGTTGGGGTGGTGATCCCCTGCCCCGCAGCAGGGTCACCCAGCGCCGCCCTTCGCTGGTACCTCGCCACAGGGGACGACATCTATGATGTACCGCACATCCGGCATGTCCATGCCAATGGGACTTTGCAGCTCTACCCCTTCTCGCCATCAGCCTTCAATAGCTTTATCCACGACAATGACTACTTCTGTACCGCGGAGAACTCGGCGGGCAAAATCAGGAGCCCCAATATCCGCGTTAAAGCAGGTAGGGCCGTGGGCGGGGCCGGGGCTCGGAGGTGGTGGTGGGTTCTCTGGTGTCCTGTGTTTGTGACGATGATTAGCTCATTTCTGTGTCCCGACTGATTCTCTCCAGTGCCACGGAATTGCCTGAAGTGGCTGATATGGTGAGCTCACTTCATCAACCGTTCACAGGATCAGGCCCGCAGGCAGCGCAGTGGCCAGCAGTGAGCTCCAGGGGCCTCCTGCCTGTATCTTCAGTTAATGGGTTCCCTTCAGTGGGTTTAGAGCAGTATCTAGCACCTCTTGCCACGTGAGCACCAGCCTCTGCAGAGAGAGCAGGTCCTAGCAAGGGCCCAAAGTGGGCACTGCCTTGTGTGCCAGCAACCAGAACAGACAATAACGTCATTTTTACCTGGTACCTTTTGTATTGCGTCTGCCTTGCAGCCCTTCACCGTAAAGGTGCCAATAGTGCAGGCCAAGGCGGCAGCCTCTGGGCTCAGCTTTAGCTCATACTCAGCTGTGGACTTCAGTCTGTTTCCTTGGGAAGTGTATTCGCCAGGATGTTTGGGTATCGTCTGGCACCATTTCCAAGAAATGGGATAGAGACCACAGAGTCCTGTGGCTTGGGTACAGGAGACCAAGGTTCTAGTCCTATCTCTGCTGCTAATTCTCTGCATGACCCTGGGCAAATCACTTAATTTTTCCTGCCTTGCTTCCCATCTGTGATATGAGGATGATGATACTTACCTGTCTCTCAAGAAAAAAGACTGTGCTAAGAATCTATCAGGTGGGCTCTGTAGCTTGGACGTGGCCCATGGAAAGCACAAGGATTTAGTCTCTTATTAAGAGCTTAGCTTTTCTCCCCATGTATTGTGCCAGAGAATAGAGCAGACAGCCTGGGGTGAAACTTGAACCTGTGACCTCTGGGCCTGGAGGTGAGTTTTACCGAGTGAGCCTTCCTGACATGATGAATACAGTATTTATGGGGATGTTCTTGGCACTCCTGCGGGAGTGACCTGTGGAGCCTGAGAGTGTGTAGGCTAAAATGCAGCTGCCATGTGGCTTTGCGTGCTGGAGAGGCTTTTCCAGCAAGGCCGTGGAACTGGGACTGTAGTGGTCTATTGCAAGAGGATCGATCGATGTCAGCATAGACAGATAGTAGATATGAGGGCAGGGTGTTGGACAAACAGGAGGCGGAGTGTCAATAATGTTTCAAAAACTGCATCCTACCCAAGCCAAGAACAAACAATAATTTAGGCCACTTGCTGGTCGGGAGAGCTCTGCAGTGTGATTAGCGGGGAAGAGAGCTGAGGGCCATCCTAGTGCTGCAAACTGGGGATGGCTCTGGGGGAAGCTGATAGTAACAAGAGACCATGGGTCTCCGGGAGTGATCCCTGACTGGCAAAGGCCAAGCCCCTTCAAATATTAGGAGAGCCAGGCCCTGCCATGTCCCACTGGGACAAAAGCCTCAGTTCCATCCACCTGAGAAGACTGCCCCAGAGCAAGGCAGGAGAGGAAGGGTCATGGGGCTTTCCCAGAGGGCTGTTGTGCTGGTACAGCCCAGCCAGCTACAACAGTGGGTCATGGTTCTAATGATGACAGTGCAGCTAGGTAGATGTGGAAGAGTAGATGCAAAAGTGACTACTTCTTCAAGAAGGGCATAAATCCCATTATCTTCCAGGGACTATGACCCGCCTGCAGCAGAACAAGAGGGGATGCTTTATTCACTGCAATCTTTGAACCCTTCTGGAAGTGGGACGTGGGTACAGAAATCTTGCATCTTTGCGGGGTTAGACTATATGACCCTGGTGATCCCTGCTAGCCCCCTATGGTTCTGTGATTGCTAACCAGACGTGTGTCTCAGCGATTGAAGTAGCAGGACAGCAGGCTTGGAGTCCAGGGCTGGGGAGCAATGGAGAAAGCCAGGGGCATCTTCTCTTCTCATTCATGCCACTGAGATCTAGAATTGCCAGACTGCACCAAGCCTGTTGTGGAGATCAGACACTGGATTAGATGGACTAGTGGCCAGAGCCAGATGTTTCAGAGGAAGGTGCAAGAACCCATGCCGTAGCTAGCAGATGTGGGATAATCTGCCCCGTGAAGGTCTCATCCCGACCCCCGTAGTCAGAGATGGACTCCAGCTTTGCAGCATGAGGGTTTATCTTCATTCCCAAACTCCTGTTAGCATCAATTATAGTAACTCCTGGATAGTCTTGTATAATTGTCCAGTCCTTCAGCAGGTCCTCCCAAGGGGGGAACCCCCCCCTGCCCCATTAACCCCCCTTCCTAAGCCCCTATATCTGCATTGCAGGCTCCAGCCCAACCACCCCAAGACTTCTAAGAAAACAAAAGGAGGAGGAATATAGCCAAGTGCTGCTTTCCAAAGTGATTATAGTAAATTATTGACCAGGCTGAGGAGGGCTAATAGCCCAGGAATGACTTCATTATGTAACCTATTAAAAACAGGGCTCGCACAGAGAACACAGCCGAACAGACTAAAGGGTGTTTTTATTTTAATTCATTATACTGCAAAGTAAACTGGCATGAAACCCCCTCCTGCCCAGAGAGTGAATTATTTACCAGCATTAGCAGTTAAGCTCTAAACCAAAGCAGACGGGAGTGAGCAATTCGCTGGGGTGTATGTTTAAGGGAGGGGAATGTAAATAAATGTTTGTCAGATGTGTGACATGTTGCAGCTCGAGTCAACCCAGCTTCCCATCTGCGTGGAAGTTTAACTGTGGCTGTCTAATAAGTAGTACTAATACCTAGAGACACCAGGTGGGTGAGGTAATATCTGTTATTGGACCAACTTCTATTACCTCACCCACCTTGTCTCTCTAACATCCTGGAACTGACAGCTCCAGCTACACCGCATACAACCAATACCTGGCACTTCTGTACAACTTCTCAGCCATCCGACAAAGGAGTCATTATCCCTATTCTACAGATGGGGAAACTGAGGCACCAAAGTGCAGTGGCTTGCCCAAGGTCACCCAGTCAGCCAGTGGCATCCAGGTCTCCTGAATCACAGTCGATGCTCTGTCCGCTAGGCCACGCTGTGAAATGGCTCCCAGCAGGGATGGAACCAGGTGGTGGGCTCTGTGATCTGGCAAGAGGCAGGCAGAGGGGAGGTATGCGGAGGGTGCTGTTGTAACTGATGCTTGTGCCTGAGAACAAGAGCAGCTGGCCCAACTCTGCTGGCAGCTGCCTCTCTGCTGCAGGACCCCGTCTCTCAGCCCTTTGAGGGTATCCAACATTCCAGCGGTTTGCTTAGTTTGCATCAGGCATGGTGGCCACATGGTCCTGCTTCTGCTCTCCAGATGGAGGAGGAGCAACACACCTGCAGTCAGGTTTCCAGAGTGAATACTCGCATCTGGGGTCCAACATTCTTTTCCTGTTTCACCCCCCTCCCCAAAGCCCCCCCCAAAACCTTCCAACTCTCTAGTAATGACTTAAAACGTGCTGTTTCTGCAGACACTCCCGCCAGGGCCCAGCTGGGCCAGGGTGTTCACGGGAAGCAAATGCTGGGCGTGGCAGATTCAATTTCGTTGTTGTTCCCTAGGAAGTTTCTAGAGGTGAAAATCCATCTCCTGTCACAGCTGTCTGGCCCTGCAGGCCAGGGTTCCTGTTACTCCCTCTAGACACTGAGGTGAGGTGACATGCCCAGGGAGATGCAGTGAGTCAGTGGCAGGGCTGGAGCCCAGGAGTCCTGACTCCAGCTCCCTGTTGTAAATACTAGACTTGCTGCACCCCATGGAGTGACTGCAGGCTGCTGCTGTACAGTGCTGTGGCTTTCATCTCTTGTATGAAGGTGGGCGTTGCAAGTCTGAATTGGCTTTCAGCTGGTAGTCCAGGCCAGTGCCACCCCTTCTCATTCAGTAGGTACCCATGGGACCTCCTCACAGGATTCCCCTGGATGTCCCCAGGACAGCTCAGTCCATGACAGTTATTTGAGTTTGGCTTTAGGGGAGTTGGAAACACTTAGAAATAGAAGTTGGGATTTTTGCTCATGACTGTGCTTCTGTTCCCACCTGTTTCCTTTATGCTAATCAATTATCCTCTTGTCACTGACATCCCGTCTCCAAACACTCTTCTTCTGTAGCCTTGTAATGGCAATGCCCTGAAAAAGGCTATTTAAACCAGCAAACACACAATAAACTGAAATGTAAAGTTGAAAACTTGAAGATTTTAGAGAAGAGGCACCAGGAATGATTCGAGGTCTGTATAACCTGCCTTCTAGTGAGGGACTTGCGATGCTCAATGTGTTTTTAGCTTGCCCAAGAGAAGGGATAAGGTGAGTTGATCACAGTTTTACAAGTACATGGGGCAGAGATTTCTGATAGAAAACAGCTCTTTAATCTAGCAGAGACAACATGATCTAGTGGCTGCAAGCTGAGACTAGACAAATTCAGACTAGAAATAAGGTGCAATTTTTAACCCTTAGAACAACTTACCCAGGGATGGGCTAGTTTCTCCATCACTTAGACTCTTTAAATCACGACTGGCTGGGTTTTAAAAGGTCCAGCCTAGCTCAGGCAGAAGTGAAGGGCTTGGTACAGATTCCAGGGCAAGGTTCTATGCCTCTGCTAAAGCAGGAGGACCGGCTAGGTGACGAGAAGGGACACTTCTCTCCTAACCATCTAGGCAGGAGTAAGCAGCTCCTGTGTAACTGACAAGGCTCCTGCTCACCAATCCACTCTGGTCCTTGAGCTGCGCTCTGCTGCAGAGCAATGAGTGTGTCCTCTTGGGCCTGCCTCCACCAGCCCTCTGCCTTCCCCCAGACCCCGGTCATCTGCTATGTTTGTCTAGTCTGCTTGGCATGGGGTCTCTTGGGGGCACAGAGCATGCCCTCCTGTGCACCTGCAAAGCACCATGCACATATGTATCAATACCTGGTGAGAGGGAGGTTTGTCTGAACTGTAGCCCCCTCTCCACCCCCCAACATTCAAGTGAGGGTGGCTTGTCAAGCCAGCTGGTGCCCTGGATCTGTGCTCTGAAGGTGCGTTCGCTGCTGACCGGCGGCCTTCTCAGCAACTGCTCGGGTTGGGCCAGCTTGTCACCTATTATTTCACTGCAGTTCAGCACCTCCTGCACCAGACTGCTGGCAGGTTTCACTGGGGCTTCCTGAGGGATGGGCTGCCACTTGCCTCCAGCCTGTGAGCAGTTTTCTGTCTTGAGCTCTTGCAGTAAAATCATCAAGTCTGAAAGCTGGGCACTTAGAGGGGAGGAATTTCAGGCAGAAGCAGCATCACCTTCTGTCTTACTTATTAAATACTCCTTGGGCCTGTTCAGAGGAGGCAGAGTCAGCACCTGCCAACAGATATGTTCAGTGCTGGAAGCACCCCCCCCCCCCGTGGCTGTTGAGAGTTTTCTACTAAAACACGCGTTGGATTGTTGCTGTTCTGGCCGGGGGGGGAGGGGGAGCCGCAGATGACCCGGTGATGTCTGTCTGTCTGTCTGTCTGTCTCTCCAAGGGGGTGAATAATAAGAAACCAATGTCTTTTGGGGCAGGCATGTTGTCATGACAAGATCACGCACCCACGTGCTAGGCTAATATTAAATGGAAAATATTTAAACATGACCAGTTCTTGCTGTGTCTGCCTGCACTCCCTATTGGCTGCACTGACGTGTCTCCTTACCAAAGAGACCGTGGGACGTTCAGCCGATCAAGCAAACTGATCCAGTGCTTCGTAGAGTTCATTAGGGCTGCTACTAGTCTGGATAATCCCTTGTTATTTCCCCAGAGAGAGAACGCTGCAGAGTGGCCAGGGCACGCTGTGGGCGTTGCTGGGTCGCACTGCAAGGGGAAGCGCTGTCTGCCCTAGCGCCCTGGGCAGACCCCACTTTGGGGAATTGCATTCCCCCTCTCTTCAGTTTCAATAGGGTACCATTTTCTACCTCCCTCCTGTGCCCTAGTGCCGAGCAATGCTGACGCACGCTCAGCTCCTGCCCAGACCCAGCTGCATTTCAGCAAGAGGAGAAATTATTCTTCCCTGCCTTGTGCAAGGCCTGCCCCGCTGAGGTGCTGCCTGCATCCGGAGAGCTCTGGGCACCCGTGGCCCCTGCAAATGGGAACCCCTGCCTGGCAGGAAGGAGGGTCCCTTTGGAGGAATTTGCCCAGAGAGAGCAGGGATTGTTGGCTCCAGGCCTACGCTCACTAGAAGTGTGAAACCTGCACTGTTGCTGTGGGATTCTGCCAGTCCCTGCCGTGCTCTGGTGCCCGAGAAGAGCTACTTCCTCCTCCCCAAATGCTGCCCTGTGCCCTGCTGGGCCGGCACAGAACCCTCCCATGGTGGGGAGGGGTGCTGGGAAGTGCTGCTCTGCCCTGCAGCGAGCTGCTTCCCACCCCAGGAGGGCTCTTCCCATGACTTGACAGCGGCCGGGGGGTGGAGGGAAGTGGCTGGGGGCTGCGAGTGCCTGGGAGGAGGTGCACCTGGGATGTGATTTGTTGCAGTGAGGGGATTGCAAGGGCCTTGCTGCTTTCAGTGGCATGGTGGCACGGGAGGAAGTGACCCCCTGTTGCTATGCTATAGTCTGTCGCTATGTCCTGCTGTGGGTTGTACCGAGAGGTGTGGGTTGGTGTGGCACCTCCTTACTGGCCGATGCAATAATTTAAATGCCCCACTTCAGAGCCGTTCCCAGAAAACGATACTTCTTGGCATCTCTCTCCTGTTTGGGCCCCGTGAGCACATGGGATGTTGAGACCCCCAGACACATGTGCATATGTGAATTCGCTCTCCCTCCAGCTCATCCCTTGTGGCAAACGCTGGAGCTGCTCAAAATGTGGAATTAAAAAACAATCTTTGGGAACTGTTTAAATTAATGTGTTTGTGCCCAGTGCAACTTGGCATCGGTGCGTTGATCGTCTGCTTTTCTTTCTGCAGTTTTCAGGGAACCTTACACCGTCCGGGTGGAGGATCAAAGGTCAATGCGTGGAAACGTGGCTGTCTTCAAGTGCCTCATCCCTTCTTCAGTGCAGGAATATGTTAGCGTTGTGTCCTGGGAGAAAGATACTGTTTCAATCATCCCAGGTAAGAGAGGAGCAGGAGGGGGACCCTCCATTCTCCCAGCGAATACTAACTGCATTGCCATGTGCATGAATTGTTGTACACGGAGCTCTTTTGGGTTTTTCTCTGTCCCTGGGCCCCAAAAGCAAGGGTTTGCTGATGAATCATCTTAGTACGAAAGCCGAGCCTGTGGGCTGGATTTACATTGGAAATGAGCGGGGTTTGACTGCACTGTGTATTCGGTGGCGCCTGTTGTATTGCCAGGATTGCAGTGTGTGCTTTGAGGCTCCTAGGTGCATAAAACTGAAGTGTGACAATATGTACGTGTCTTCTGGGTTCTCCCACCCACTGTTGACCTTGCCAACCTGGAGGGTACGTGACAGCGGGGAGTCAGGCAGAGGCACCCTGTGCCGTCCATCTCCATGTATTCCTGCTGGGAGCGGGGCGTGACAAGAGTAAATAAAGCCTCTCTCATGACTCTTTACAACCCTTCCAATCAAACACTCTTCAACTCCTGCCAGCACAGATGTCCATGGCCCACGTGCTCCCTGCCTTCCCCCTGTGGCCCTCGCAGTCTGTCAATGCGCCCAGGGAGCGTTCCAGTTAATGGGAAAGTTGCTGTCCATTAAGACTTGTGGGCAAGGAGACGCCATAGAGGAGTAATTAACTCCGGTCTGTCTCTGGGGAGGTGATGGTGCAGAGAACGTGTGCTGCCAGCCCATGTAGCCTGGCAGGGTGGCTGGCGCCGACGTCCCCCGTCGTGGGGTCTGGGCCGGTGGCTGCTGCGGCTTGGGGAAAAGTTTGCTCGGCTAGTTTTTGATCAGAGGCCGTGCTCCTGTGGCACCTGGTGCTGAGGAATCCAGCTCCTGGGGCCAATTCTGCGAGGTGCTGAGCTCCCCTGATTCCCCGAAAGCCTAGTAGGAGGCGCTCTGCTCCGTGCAGGATTGGCTCATTGAGGAGCAGAGTTAAAGCCTCTATGGAGAAGTGCCAGGCACCGCTGAAGGCAAGTGCAGAATGAGTCCAGGCCCAGGTTCTGGGGTGTTGGGACCCAGAGTTTTGGTGTGGCCCATTGCAGTGATAACGGCCTGCTGGGAGGTTAGGATCCAAATTTCCCTGGCACTGAGGGCACTGGGTTTTGGGCCCATCTCGGTGGGGAGTGGAAAGGGGCAAGTGTGATGGCTAGTGTCTTCCACTCCTCAGTGCTTGGGCCTGATTCTCATTAGCAGAGGAGTCGTGGTTGTGTGGGTGGGCCCACGCACCGGAGTTGTGCCAGCCCTCGTATGATCCTCTGGAAAAGGGTGCGCTCGCTCCACAAACTCATCAGAACTTCATCCGGGCCAAGCGCTTCATGCACAACTACTACTACTACTTCTTCTATTTATTTATTTTTTTGCAAAAAAGTGCAGATTTGGCAACATCAAAACATTTCACAAATTCACGGCTAGTTCACCAGATTGTTTTGGTTGGAAACAAACAATTCTGAAGAAATAGAAATATTTTGTTTCGACATTTTCAAAACAAAATGTCTTGGGGTGTTTTGGTTCGTAGTGACATCATTTCAAAACATCCTTTTAAAGTATATTTAACCCCCCCCCCCCCCCGGAAGCATTAAAAATGTACCACATTGGAATTAAATGTTCTGCACTGCACTGAAAAATCTGTTGTTTGCCCAGCTCTGATCCAAATCATGCCCACGTCCCTTGAGAACCCCATGGGAATTGTAAGGGGTGTGTGTGGCATGGGAAGTTACCTGGAAGAGGAGGCTAGCACCCCCTCCCCCCACGGTGATCTTTTTAGTGAGCACATTGTTGTTTGAGGAGAAGAACACAAGACTGTATGAAGTGCTCATTGATTTGTGAGCAAATCGCGCACAGAAACAATTGTGGCTTTGCTTCGTTGGCTAATGCTCTGGTGTGGTTTGTAGCTGGCTCTTGGACTGACGGCGCAGCGTTTGCAGTGAGGTGTTGGATGGCAGAGTTCACTGGGCGATGTGCAACGTGCTGCGCTGAGCTGAGTGTTCGCCACTGGGCGTGTTTCGAGCTGCCACCTACCCTGAGATTTATTGGTTGTTTAGTAGAACGTATCCCTGCTGCTCCCATAGGTTCCACCCCGCAGCGAATGGCGTGGTGCCACCCAGCACTAGTGGCAGGTATAGGCTGGCCTCTGGGGGGCTCCTAGTGTTGCAATGGTGTCCCTAGCCTCTGTTTGCCAGAACCTGGGAATGGGCGACAGGGGATGGATCACCTGATGATTCCCTGTTCTCTTCATTCCCTCTGGGCATCTGGCACTGGCCGCTGTCAGAAGACAGGATACTGGGCTGCATGGACCTTTGGTCTGGCCCAATACGGCTGTTCTTATGAGTGTCACATCTAACCCTGCTCGCAGAAGGTCTGAGACATGTTGGTTCAAAGGCCAGTAGTCACTGGCCCTCTAGCGCTCCTGCTGGTGCCTTCGCTGCGGAAGCATTAGAGGAAATTCTGAATGTCACCGGGGCCTGGGCATGGGTGTAACCTGGTTACTGTGATGTGGGTGACCTTGAATCTCAGAGCTAGGGCTGGTGATCTTGACGAGGGACCCAGAGCGGAACGGGCGGGTGGAGAGGTCAGTGTGGACGTTCCTCCGTACCGGGGTGACCTTCTGACTCTCTGCTTGGAGATGGTATTGATGGCAGTGCTGGCCCTCCCGCACAGCACGTGTAAGCTAGTAGTAAAGCCATCAATACTGCTTCCCCTGGGGGATCCGGAAAGAATTAAAGGATTTTGCCCACGGTGAGTGCACTGTATTTGATATTTGCTCACAGGTCAGTAAATACTAGCAGCCCTCGGGGGCTCGGTATTGCTCTAGTTGTGACGTCACGAAGGGGCCGAGCATTTTGCTGCTTGGCCGTCCGTCTCTGGGTATTAGTAAAGTGCTTCACGCCATGCACGCTAGTGACGTCACGAGTTCAGCCTCGTGTGCAAACCTGAAGTCGTCCCTTGTAAAAGCAAGTGCTGGCTACACCTGTGAGCTGATGGGCTTAACTGCCCTCAGAAGGAATGTTTCAGTTAAGCGCTCGCCTGGTGAGCAGCAGGTGGTTACTCTGAGGGCTAGATTCAGCCAAACTGGCCTTGGAGATGCATTTTAAACCTCTCTGCATCACCTTTCTCCCCCCCCCCCCCCCCGTCCCATCTCCCGGGAGGGCAGCTGGCTTCCCAGTTGGGACTCCATTGACTCCAACCAGCAGATCCAGCCCAAGGAGTGCCGTTCAATGTGGTGGCCCTGTATCTCTCCTGCTCCATTTATACCTTCGGAGCTGCACTACAGTGAAACTACAGTGAAGGAACGTCAAATTAACTAGTTTCAGTTAAACGTCCCCCTTTGGTTACTGGCGCAGATCCAGTGCAGTGAGTGATAGTTGTTGTCTGGTGGCTCGTCAGGGCCCTATTAGGAGATGAGAGGAAGAGGTCCTGCTAGGAGCTGGAATGACGCGAGTGTCTCTGTCACGCAGCTGGCCCTTCTTAACAAAGAGTCCAAAGCTAGAATGCATCCAGGAGAAGTGTTGTCCGTATAGCTCCAGGTCTGGGTGGGGGCCGGTGGAGGGAAAGTTTGTCCTGCAGCTCCCCTGGCGTTGTTTGCGCCGTTGGGTAGATGGAGCAGTTCAGTCTGGAGGCTTGAACTTGGCCATCCTTTACAGAGCACAGTTAGTTTCTTAGGCACTTCAGTTTGTTGACCTGACATCCTGCACTTGCATGTTTTTAACCCGGGCTGGTACTTAAGTTTTGCAGTTGTGCTTGATTTTTAAATATGGTGATGTAATTAGAGTGGAACGATTTTAACATTTTAAAGCAATAATTACCCTAAAGACAGAATATAGAGACAATTTATATGTAGAGTCAACAAAAGCAAACATATTTGCTGTTGGATTATAAATATTGCATCTGCCCAAAGCTAATTTTTTTAAATTTGCTCTTGTGTTAGAGCGAAGAGTGGATTCGCGTCTACAAAAACAGGGTCTTTGTTTTGACTTCTTGTGACCCTTTGATTCCATCCTAAGTGCGTGCGTGAAAGGGGGGGTCCTTAATGGTGTCAGGGGGAATGGACAGCTGAGGGTGGGTTCCTTTTGCATTCTGTGTGGTTAATTAAAACCAACCAACCAACCAACCAAAATTGTTTCTGAAACATCAAAGCCATTTTCTGCCTAAAAATCTGTGTTGTGAACTGCAGGTCAAACAAACCTACAAATACATCACTGCTTTGCTCTCCTAAAGTCGTCCTTTTAAGGAGAAAAGATCTATGTGGCTCCACTAATTAGGTGGGTGGCCCTTCATTCTCTCATGTGTGGCCGCCCAGGTGCGCACCTTAGAGGGAACTATCTGCGGATCACCTGAATGGAGCTCGCGGACCACTGGAGGAATGGGCTAGTGCTTATGCTTTCTTCTGTCCTCTGCTGGACAGAACCAGAGCTGCTGAACTGTCATAGACCCTGTATTTGCAGCAGCTAATGAAGATTTTCCTGTAGCTCAGGAGGTAGAGGCCTGTGCTGTTTGAGGACAGCAGACCCCACTTCTGTCTTGCCGCCACCACGGAGTGCTAGCTAGTGGCTGTGATGTGCCGTGTAACTCGACTATTGATATCGAAGGTCACCACTGATATAGAGGCGTGTAGGGAGTGCCTAGAAAAAGATATTTGCATGGTGTTTTGGGGGAGGGGGGAAGTGCCCCTTTTAATGCTGGGTAACGTGTCTTTTGGGTTTAACGTTTTGTCTTTATGGCTATTCC
Organism: Terrapene triunguis; assembly: GCF_002925995.2. Classification (NCBI taxonomy): domain Eukaryota; kingdom Metazoa; phylum Chordata; order Testudines; family Emydidae; genus Terrapene; species Terrapene triunguis. The sequence goes on along the minus strand of NW_020664725.1, from coordinate 17,374,642 downwards.
AAGTCGTTTTAATCAAATGCAATAGGCAGAACTCGAGGCTGGTAGCATGTTTCATAGCTAGCTGCTCTTGTTCTTAACTGTACAGAACTGTTTCATTTGCAATGGGTGCCTCTTCCTGACTTGTTCTGGTTAGTTCCCAACAAGCATCTCTCTTCAGGAGCACCTGCTGCGTGTATTTCAGAAGATATTTTAAAACAATTGCAGAAAAATGCTTGATATCTGTATCCTGCTGCTGCAATGGCTTTCTGGCTTCCTTTTTTTCTTTTCCTAGTGAGCTGCGTTATTTGGTTAACTTGGCAACACTGTAACTTACCCTGAAATCAAAGATAAATTCTTTATAAAAGGTTATCCTGCACATAAATCATCATTAGTCTACCTCATTTTTGTTTAATGCCTACCTAACTGTGCTGTAGTGTAAAAATGTGTGTTTAGTGAAGTCAAGGGTTGCAGAGAAATTATAGGGTTTTCAAAAACCCATTTGCTTTACTGGTGCTCACATCAAAATCAATCTTGCCTTTAGTTCTCAACCTCCTAGCAAACATGCAGCACCACTCACTGAGTTCTGGCATTTAATGTAGGGTAGCATTTATTCAGAATAAACCAACAGTGCTTACAGAATGGTGGACTACGTATAAGATTGCACTTCACACCAAGGCTGTGATTTTGAACTCCGTTGCTATCAACAAATCTTATGGGTTTTTTTGGAAGGGGGAACTGCAGCTGAGGAGTACCTTTTCCCTCCCCCCCCCGGGTTTCTCTCTTCTCCAGAGAGAGGGAGGAGAACTGATGTGTGGAGATGCTTGCACAGTAAAACTTCAGTTTGAGAACTGAATGAGGTATTTTTTTTAAAGGAGAAAAACACCCAACAATTCTAGATTGGATCATACTGAGAAGTCTAGGAAGTAAATACAAATTTTAATTTGTTTTTAAATATGGATCGTATCCTTTGATTTTTATTTCTCTTGGAGCCAAGTTTCTGGTGTGAGCACCTCAAGCTGCTTTAGAATTGTTGTGCTCTAATATCCTGGCAACTCATTGGACAACACAATCTTGACTTTACAACATCAAAAACTGAAGCTAGAACTGGTCCAGACACAGAATACGAGGGTTTTTTGCAAAAACTTCATCTGTTTTTAATAAAAATTTCAATTAGAATTTTTGTCAATTTTTAATTTTGAAAATTTTTGACCAATTCTACCTGCAGTGGCTTAGATCTGGATTTAATTTGAACTAAACAGCCCATTTCTGTCCCCCTTCCCCTCAATCTCCTATGTTTGGCATGGGTGGGGGGTTCTAGAAATCTTCTTAAACTCCTCTCAGCATTGGTTTTTGTGGCCATGTAGGAAACAAAATTGACATGGCATTTTAATGGTTAAATATGCCCACTTTTATCATGTGTGTTTTAATCTTTCCTCTGTTGCACCTTGGAACATCTGTCACATGCTCTATCTTCTCTCTAATATTGGAAGTAAATGTAACTATATTAAAATTCCATTTTAATCTGTCTCAAAGTGTAATGAGAGTCTAGAGACACAGCGTGAGTCTACCGAAAATTAAAAACACCAGTAGTATTTATGGGTCTAATGTTCCTCCAGCATGTCCCTTTATATTCAGCTGTATTGGAAATGAAACTAGCGTTTGCATTATAGCTCAGCCACTAGTGGCAAGCAGGTGCTGTTCATCTGCTCCTCCCCAAACAATATGCATGCGCTGCATAACGGAGGGCAGCACGGAAAGATGATCCAAGGCACAGAATAACCAGAACCTAGATAATTAAGTATTGTCCTTTATCAATAGGCTCTTTTTCAGAGAACATCAATCTCGTGTCATTGGAGAAAGCTGGAAGCCGGGGCAGAATAAACACTGCCACAGGAGGTGAAACGCAATCCTTGTTTGTGTGTTTATCTTCAGTGGGGTGGGGTGGGGACAGGAGATAACTTACAGGGTGTATTTACCAGCTGCTATCTTCTGTTTGTTTTTTGCTTGAATACAAAATAACCCTGGCTGGTGTAATTCTAACTCCCCTTTCCTCCCCTCCCCTCCCCTTTCCCGGGCAGCCTGTGGTTTGGAATTTGTCAGAAGGAAGAACAATGCATTTGTATTCCCTGCCTCTTCCTAGGTGGTCACCTGAGGAGGCTGAATGGCATGGCTTGTGGCTGGAACCTACCAAAGTTCCATTACCCAGAGAAATCTGGAAAGGGTTCAGAGTGTGGTGTGGGGTGGGCATTGGGACTCCCTGCTCGCTGGCAGGTGGAGTGCCAGCCTCGAGCCATCTTGTTCTGTTTAGCGCACCCCCACCCCCATTTTTCAACATGCACTTGATAAGGTCAGGCACCGTTTCTGTGCATACAAAATCCACATTTGCGCAGGCACGTTGGGCAGGCCGCTGCCTCGGTGGTGAGTGTGTGTTGCCAGCCGCGCATGCAGTGACTGTTGGTTAGCTGCCCGCAAGCCCCTGTGTGCAAGAGGAGAGGCCTTGAAGGGCCTGGCAAGGTTCTCGAGCCCTGGGGTTGACTGACGGCTGAATCCCAATCCTGCTGATGTCTTCAAAAGCCAAGGGAGGGTTTATCCCTGGTGGGAAGGCCGCCCATTTGAAATCAGGGTGTTCGATGTCTGCTAGAATTGGGGATACTCGGCACCATGTGGGCCGCCCTTCATGCCTCATGAAATAAATGGGAATTGAAGGCGCCCAGCTCCTCCCAGCATCAGGCCCTGATATTGGACTAGATTTAAAAGAAAAGTAGATCTGAGGCTGACAGTTCTGTGCGCGCCACCCCCCCGCCCCGGCCAATCTTAATAACTAGTCCCACCTCTTAAATGCTTTGCAGAGAGGAGTCTCTCTGGCTGCTGTTTGCCCCCTTTACCAGGAGGTGCTGTAAATACAGGGCTGCTCCTTCTAGGTCTGTCAATGAACTGAGCTAAGCAGACGAGTCCTCATTGCTGGCTTTCATGCATCTTTAATTTTTCTGCATGTAGCGGAGTTATGAGATTTGTTCCCTTCCCTTTGGGATGATGTGGATCCAGCTCCATAAGTCATGGTGCAGTCCGCTCTGAAAACTCAGAGGTGGGGCCCCGCTGGATCGCTGGGACATCACGGCCTCTTTCTCTGACTGGGTGGTGCAGAATGCCAACTGCCCTGGCTCTTTGCACTTGGTACAAGGTGGAGAAGTTTGGTGCTGGTTCTGGTCCCGAACTCTGATAGAGCAGGGATGAGAGCCACAGCCCTACCTAGAGAGATGTATGAAGACCTTTTCGTTTAGTGCCTTGTATGCCATCTCTGACCAGTGCTTTATGGAGGGAAAGGAACAGAATGAGACCAGTGGAGATGTGTCAGCAACAGGGACATGCAATTTCCAGCGGACATTGGGAGAGATACCAGGAAGCTGGTCTGGACAGCAGGTGCTGTGGGATGGAGGGGTGCAGGGGACAGCCGGGGAATGGTTTGAGTGAAAGGTCAGTACTTCCACAGCAGCAATGCTTGGCTTCCATTGCGGCATCCCTTGACTTGGTTTTTTCCTCCTTTCTGTGATATTCCTGGTACAGCACGAAATGCCATATTGAGAGAGACTCCACCCACTCCTCAGCTGCTGCGACTGTGACCTCCTCCATTTCCTGAAGCAGCCATCCTGCCCGTAGTGCCTAGGGACCAGCTGAGATGAGGGCTGCAGAGCTGCTGTTCACAACAAGCAGCAGACAGCCCCGGCCCCCAAGAGCTTGCGCTCTGGTAGCCTCCGAGGCGGGGAAGGGATAGCGCATGCGAGCAGTGATCAGTGTGGTGGTGCTGGTAAGCATCTCTTGAGCGGGGAGAGGCTGTGGGTTGGGATGTGCTGTCAGGGACGCCAGCCTGACCTGTCTGCAGATTATCCCTTTCTCTCCTGGAGGGCAGGCTTGTGCCACGTTGGCCTGTCTTCTCCCGATGCTCGTGGAGCAGTTGGTTCCCATGCAGCCCTCGCGGGCATGGGCGGACGGCCTGTGAGCACTTGAACTTGCGTGCTGAATTCCGCTGCAGCTGTGAGCGGGCGGGGCTTGCCCCCGCTGTGATATTTTTCATTTAAAAGTCGTGACCTCTTAAAATACAGCTATTAAAGCTGCTGAGTGTTGTTAAAGTCACAGTGGTGAGACAATGGGTAAGTAAATGTAAAACGTTCTGTGCATTGTGCCTGATGCTACTGATCACCCGATCCTGGATCTGTTCAGTCTCACTGCAGTGCCTGTCTCTTCGGAAACTTCCCTTTGACTGTGACTGCATTGTTTTGGGCGACTAAGGAAGAACCTCTCTCTATAAAATGTCTTCCCCTTCCCCTCTGGGGTAACGGAACCTTTGGTCGTCTCTGCTTCAAGCAGCTTGTAGTGTACAGACACTGCACACCCGCTGGAGCAGGCATAAACAGCCATGTAGCTGGTGAGGCGTGGCTTAGGCAAGTCGAGTACAGATATGTCAAACCTCAGGGCACATAGACCCTACGCAGCTCTCCTCACCCCCAAACAGTGCTTCCCCTGTCTGCTTTTAGCAGGACAGTGTCCTGCTGCCGCCCCTTTGCCAGAGCCACTCACTATCTTCTGTAGCTCCACACTGCAGCATGGACGCAGGCCGCTTTCCACTGCAGCGTGTCGCTACACGTACCCCCACACGCTACTGCCAGTGTAAATGGCTGCTGGGTGCGCACGCTCCGTACCAGCTCCAGGGCTGGTGAAGTAGAGCACGTCCATTTTGCCACTGACTTGCTAGGTGAGGCCTCAATTCTGCAAAGTCTTAAGCACATGCTGGACTTTACATGGCCACTGGTATCAAGGAGACTGGCATGTGTAAACCGGTGCGAGATTTGGGCCTGAGTCACTTAACCTCTTTCTGCCTCCATTCTCCCCATCTGTGATGTGAAGATCAAGCTTGGCTTGCTCACGGTTTGATGTATGAGGACAGCTTTGAGATGGAAGGTAGAATTACTAATAATTTATATTTAGTGTCTGATTGGGATTGGTTGGCTTGTAGTTGAACTTGCATTGGGATGTTTTGGGGGTATCAAATCCCTACCCATCCTAGTGCAATCTTAAAATCTGTGTCCCCCCACTGTCTCGACAGGTGTCCTGTCCTCCCCCGCTCCGCCCTCCCAGAGTGAGACATGTGCCCAGACCTGTTACTGAGGGAAGTTGCTCCAGGCGTTCTCACCCAGTGGGGTGAGATTCTGTCTGAAATAATTCCGTCCTTCCCCAGAGAGTTAGCGTGAATTTTATCTAATCACCATGGCAACAGATAAAAAAAGGTGTGAGCACATCTCTGTTTGCTGTGATAATTCAGATTTATATATTCAGATCAGATTGGAGTTAGACGTTTTAAAGGGAGCAGATGCCGCAGACAGTGTGACTGCAAATAACGGGGCACAAATGCCCCTTAAGAAGAGAGCAGTTTCTTGCAGATTTTTTTTTTTTGAATATAATTATTCCAGCAAATCCATTTTAACGGGACTCATTATAGCCTTGATAATGCAGAGTCATGTTGGAGGCAACTGCACACGCCAAGAGATGAGACTAAAATAAGGACATAAAATGCATGTTAGCAGCACAGAGAAGGGTCCTGTCACTTCCAGATGCACCCATGGGACAGCAGCCAAAGCCTCAGAGATCAGGCAGGATATAAAGAGTGCCTGGGGTGGCATCGCTTCAGGCGGTGTACAGCCAGAACAGGGAAACCACAGTGGTGAGCGCTGTCCCCTCAGTGCTGGGTGCTCTCCGTGCACGTCTGTGAAACCTGAGCTACCCGATCTTTGAAACCAAAACCATCCCCTCTTCATTCAGGCAAGGCCTTGAAGGAATCCTCATAGCTCCTTCAGCAGCCCATGTGCTGGTCAAAACAGGCCTAACTTTCTGGGGCCCCCCTCCCTGACATGTCATCAGGGAACCTAGTTATTCTGTTTCCACACTCAAAACATTGTGGCTTGTGGTCTCTGTTGGAATATCAAAGTGGGTTCCTCTGCTGTACGTCAGATCCCAAACACCCTGTGTTACAATAACATGCACCTTCACCTGGCTGAATTGGGGGAAATTTGTTCCTGGCTCTGCTGTGCCCTTCGCTGCCCCTCCTGGACAGAGAAGTCGTACGTGGGTCTGAGACCCATCCAGGGGGCAGAGGAGTAAGGGCTAGAACTGGTTCTAGGGCCCTGTAGCTGCCTGCCCAGAAGGGAAAGGGAGGAGGACCACTGAGAGCGAGGTTGTCCATGCGGCCGAGGCATTCTTCAGTCTATGCTCAGAATTGCACACTAGGTGTATATTGGTGGGTTTTCCTGCCTGAGGAAGTCCCTGTGGGATGGCATGACAAGCCCCCATCCTCTCCTGCCCCCGCTCCTGTGAAATACTGAGGAGTATCCATTCCTGGAGCTGCCGACTCCTTTCGTATCTGGAGTGTAAATCTTTCATTGCCCGCAGAGTCCTGCAGTAGGGAATGGGGACACGGTGCTTAAAGAGGGGGTCCCAAGATGGCTGCAGTGTGGGGCTGTAAATCTCTCTGCCTGATGCCTAAGCCCACCTAGCAGGACAGTAATTTAATGTGTCTTGCCACTGAGGAAGTGTCCCTGGATCTGCCTGGCTGCTAGAGGACCCCTTGTGCTAGGTGCTGTACAAGCACAACACACCAGATTGTCTGCTCTTTGGGGCAGGGACTGACCATGTAAGTGTCACAATTCGGGGCAACTGCACCTGAATGTCTTCTCAGCAGCCCAGCCAGGGTACCAGTCTTGGGCTTCTGGCCTCCTAGATGTCTTCCCTCTTGGGTGGAGCCATGCATCTGTCTCCCTTCGAGTGGGTTATTCCAAGGCTGAACAGTTCCCTGCCTTCACTGGGATGATCCCAGCGGAAGACATCTTGCATAAGCAGATCTGCTTGCTGTCTCTCCAGAGACTGATACCAGTGTAACTACCCACAGTTAAATCACCATGTAGTCTGCTAAGCACCATATTTTAGTCTTAAGGTGAGAGCATTACAGAGAGAACCTATTAAAAACACTAAAAGAACCTGCAAGCTTGCTACTGAGTCTACCAGAGATCACGCCAACTCCAGCATGGCTCTGGCAGGGCCACTCCATCACCCCACCTTTGCTCAGAATGAGAAGACTCAGGAAGAGTTTATGCTGTTTGGAGGTCTTGGAATTGGAGTTTTTAGGAGCAGGTAATGGGTAGACAATTGGTTTCTCTCCAAGGCATAGTGAAGTTTGATCACTTGCATTCTCCTCACCCCTAGCATTCCCTAGGAAACCCACTTCCCAGGTATTATCCCCCAAAATCCTTTGAAGTTCCTAATATCTCCTAGAGATTGTGTTAATCCTGCCTTCCTGCTAAAGAGTTCCATGTAATCTCACAGTAGTACACCAACATCTGCATTTTTAGTGCAGTGAATTTCAAAGTTAAGCGGAACCGACTGAATTCAGTTTAGTTCAGTAAGACTTGTCCAGGCTATTACAGGACACTGCCGTGGTTGTCTCACTGTGAGCTGACCGGATTCTCAGCGTAGACAACTTTTTGTATGTTGTGAGGGTGCGGGAGGGGCATAGGGGTAGAAAATAAATGAATAGTTGTTACCGCCCTGTATGGAGAGAGCTTGTGAGGGAGGCACTGGGACGCTGCCTTGTTGTGAAAGGCGAGCCCCAGAGCCCTCCTTCCTCTGACTCTCCCTGCTTGGACCAGCGGTGATTGTGGGAGCAGAGGGTGTTCCTATGGCTGCAGTACTGGTCTGGAGGTGGAGAGACCTGAGTGCCCTTCCTGGCTCTGCAGCGGTAACTCGGGCCGCTTGCATGACCTCTGTGCTCCAAGTCAAGTGGCTGCAAAACAAGGCCGCTGCTTCCCTTTTGGGTAGGATTCTTCCGTTGACCTAGCTACTGCCTCTTGGAGAGGTGACTCAGCGCCAGCAAAACCCCTTCTGGTGCTGGAGCACGCGTCTGCATGTGGAGTGTAGACATCGCCTTGGTTTACTGGAGTGCTGTGAGATCCTGTGGAGCGTCGAGTTAACCAGCGGTGCACTGAGAACATTGGCTAACCAAACCATCTAAATGCATGGGCTGGGCTTGAGGCGGTATTCAAGGGCACGCTCCAAAGCGCCTTCCAAGTGGGCACTAAGCAAAGCTTGGTTGTACGCCTGCCCTGGCAGCGAGATGGGAGCTAGCTGACCGGGTGGGTCTCGTTTGCTATTCTATTTGGTAGCTAGTGCCCTGGGCTCCAATCGGGGATCAGGCCGCATGCAAGCAAACACCACCAGTGGCCTCTGCCCCAGACAGCTCACTGTCTAGAATCTAGATTGTAAACTCTCTGGTCAGGGACTAATGTGATGGGCCCCCTGGTCCTTGGCTGGAGTCTCTGGGCCCTACCTTACTACAAACAGCAATGTGGATAACAGATGTACAAACCCAACTGTTGGGAGGTGGGAGGGGAGACAAGGTGACCATAGGGACAGGAACATTTACATAAATTACAGCTGCACTTGCATAAATTACCATGTCTGTCTAATGTTCTGTACCAGTAAGCTAGGAAAAAATGGCACTTAGCCCATTGCTGTTGTCAGGTGGGCTCCCGCTGCCGGCTTGAGGTGGATTTCTGACCCCCCCCCCCCGAAGGCGTGCGGGGAGCCAGATCCTGAAAGGGCAGCATGTCGGAGGATTGGAGACAGGCTGGGTAAGAATTCTTGTCTCCAGACCCTGGAGCATGATAAATAAGGGAGAGTCCAGAGGAGAGAGTGGAAGATACTGCAGTTCTCATGCTATCCCTTCATGCACCCTGCTGGAGCGAAGGTTGGCTGGAGAGTATTCCCGGTCAGCCAGAGGGGACTCGAGCAAAGCAAAGGGACGCTCAGTCGCTGTGCTGGTATTTGAGGCCAGCGGGTTTAGAGCCCCCCAGACTCTTAACTGGACCATTCAGTTGTCCATTTGGTGCCCTGTCTGGTCCCTTAGGTGAGGCACTTTATAGCTCACCCCACAATGAGCAGAGATCCATTGCTATACAAGCATGTGACTTGTAGGATCCCCCTGCGTTAAGGCTTGGTAATTCATTGAGGATTTTCCCTCCATCATCTTTTCAGGGTTGTGTGAGGTGTAAAGGGGCAGAGCACGCCGGCTGAGTGTGCCCCTTGCCTAATTAACCCTTTGCACACACCACTCCCCTGCCCTTACTCTGTGTATGCATCTGGGCTTTCTGAGGGCCGCTCAGTGGCTCCTAGACTGATGTATGGGGCATCCTGGCTACAAATGTCTCTGTCAGAAGCCTGCTTCTGAGAAAGGGTTTGTGTCCAGCTAGCATCCCAACTGAACTGTATAATGAAACTTGTGTGTGCATCTCGCGGAACTCAGAGGTGCTGCTCCTTATTGGCTGTGAAACTGGGCACAGAGGACGTGGGGCTTTGTTAAGCTGTAAGTGTTGATTCGGGTCAGAGGGAAGGGGTGTCGTTTTACTGTGGCTTTTTAAAAAATCCTTCCGCTACGGGGACCTGGAATCTTCTGAGACACGGGCCTCTAAGGTCTTGGATCCACACAAGATCTGGAACAAATCACAGCTTGGATTAGACTGTCCCCAACCCTTCATCTGCTCTTGTCTTTAGACTGTAAGCTCTTTGGAGCAGGGACAATCTGGGTTTGTGCAGCATGCACTGCAATGAACCCCATCTTTGCCGGGGCCTTTGGGTGCCCTTGGAATGTAAAGGGGTGGGGGTGCTTCGAGGTGCATTTGGCCCTAGATAATGGGCTATTGTAAGGTTTGTCTTTGTTTCTCACACTTCAAGAGGAGAGAGAGGGACAACACACATAGTGCTGGTGCAGGGTGACCTGCATGATCCTGCAGACTGAGGTGCTGGGCCTGCTCTGTGGACACGTAACGACAGTTCAAGCTGCCGTGCTAATGGACTTGGCCCTTAGCGTGTGAGGCCTGTTTCTGGAGGGAGAGGGGAGTCAAGCCTCTGGCATGGGCAGCGAATTGTCCTGTCTCCTGAGCTGGCCGAGAAGGATGCTGATGGCAGTGGCACTCTGGGGTGAGGTGGGCACGGGCTTGGAAAAACCCAACCATTACAAATCTACACATTGGGGAAGTGAGGTTTGGGCTCATCACCTGTGTCCAGGCACGCTTGTAGCTTTCACCACGTCTGAGTCTCTCTTGCTTTGTCTTGCATATTATTTTTAAGTTGATCAAATGAAATCAAGTCTCTGATACCTCCTTCCTCACTGCCTGAGTGCTCCATCAGGAGCCGCGTTTGCCCTGTGGAAGATACCAGCGAGCTTGCCTGAACACAGGGCTTCCTTAGAGAGCCTTCGTCTGCTCCTCTCCAGGAATGGGAAACTTTAGTTGACTCTGCAGCAATAATTACTAACTTTCTGTGATAGTAAAAAAATAAATGAATAACCTGCAAACTCAGTAGGTCAAAAATAGTTTCAAACCGTGCTTCTGTGAGCCCGAGTCAGGTACTGCTCGGGACTTACTGGACCATATAGAGAGGAGGCCTCGGAGCTAGATGGAGAAGAACTGAGATGGTGCTGAGCTAACGCCACCTGCTTTACACAATCCTCTCTGATGCATTCAACAGAGACGTTAACATATGCTTGAAATGGAACTGGACAAATCGCGTCTCTAGCTTCTAGCGGGGATGTGTGTGGGAGGTGGGGTCGCTGCACTCTGCTAGTGCAGTTTTAATTGGGGGCTCTGTGTATGTGTACCCCTCCTCCCGCCACGGGGGCAGGAACAATTGTGGTAGTTATTTCTATTCGGGTGACAGTGGCAGCAGCAGAGATGCCAGCTTCCCAGCACAGCCTCTGCTTTATTTCATCTCCTCTGTTTTTCAAAGCCTCTTTCATTTTGTATGAGGAGACAGATGTGAAGGGCTGCAGGCTTATAAATTCTTCAGTCTTTTATGAAAAGAGAGGGGTTTTTTGTTACTTCGCCCCCTCACCCCCCTTCCAACAGAGCAACAGTGGCAGTGTTTTTATTTGAAGGGATGTTCTTCTCTCTGTTTTGTCCTTCGGTGAAGGAAGCCCAGTAGAGTTGGATTGCTTAGTTGGATTGGACTTCTTACACTGTCCTGGCAAGGGGACCTGTGGACGTGGCATTAGATACATGGAGGGGAGGGAGATGCATCCTCACTACTCAATAGTCTATTGAGCTGTATTCATAATGCTACCACATATAAGCTGAGAAACTGAGACCTTGTGGGCTTCGCTCAGTTAGGAAGTGACGTGAACCAGCTGAGCTGAGGTCAGAAGGGAAAGGATTAAACCACTCATAGTCCAAGAACCAAACTCTCTTCTCTCTATACACATCTCTGGGGATTGGAAACAGTAGTGCTAGAGACCAAGAACTGTTCCTTTTTGATGGCTGGTTGGTGTGTTCTGGTGGGTATGTCCAGATGCAAAATTCAGTCTCTCATCATGGTCCTATTCCCCCCGTCTGGCAGCCTCCAGCAGTGAAGCCAAGGGCTGAACTGCCCTTCACCCGGTTAGAGCTAGTCCTTCCAGCCCAGGCTGGTGCTATAAGAGGGAGCTTCTATTGCCACTGCCTGCGTTGGCGAGAAATTGTGCATCAATCTCCAGAGCTGCCAGCCCAGCACTTTTCACCAGCACGATATTGAGCCGCAGGGCCGTGCCCTTGTGGTGGTTGCTTTTATACAGTAAATCATCGGGGAAGTGTGCAGGGTGCGACCAAATCTAGACCATGCAGGGCTGTGCTTTCCAAAGCATGCACGCTAAGTTTCATGGCCACTCCCAAAGTGTACAGAAGTGTGCATGGACTCTTGGCAATATGCTCCAGGGGTGTGTTTAAAGTTCAGCGCCCTGGATTTGAAAGCAGCTAAGGAGTAGCTGGGCAGGTCTGTGACTGACTTTGTGAGAGGTCTTAGACTTCTCTTCTCTGTGGCGTTCCTTCATATCCATCTTGCTTGCCGTGAGTGCAGTCTTCATACCCCTTGGCTTTTTCCTCCTCTTGGCACCAGCTGACGATATTCCTATTTTTAAAAATAAATTGCTCCGTCTTTAATTGCAGTCTAAATAACTGCTTCATTTTTATTTAAATGTGGCTCTGTAAGGCTTAGAGAACAATTAGGAGAAAATACAGGGCATTGCTCTGGTGCATGTTTTCAAGCATATAATTAATTTTTTTTTATTATACTGATGTTTGCCGAATCTGGAAAAAGATCTTATTGTTCCTCTTGATTTAGTCATGTGTGAGTTCTACAAATATACCAGCCTTTTCAGAGTTCCATTTTGTAAGGAACGAAGCCTTGAAGCTGTCATGCTAGAAATGGGCTCTACGATTATCATGTAACAGTTGTATTGTGGTATGGCACAAAGAACCCACAGCAAGATTGGGCCCTATTGTGTTGGTTGCTGTACAGGCACATGATACGTGAAAGGCCCTGCCCCAAAGAGCTTCCAGTGTTCACGTGCTTCTTTCTTTCCCCTCCTTTCACCCTAACATGCCCTGCATTCAATGGGGACTCTGCACCTTTTGCATATCAGGGCGTTGGTTTTGTGCCCTATTCTGCTGTATTAGGTTGCAGGGGGCTGAAACAATGTGTGTAGTGGGGGTGCTGAGAGCCATTGAACTAAACTGTAAACCCTGTATATGATGGAAACCACTTCAAGCCAGGGGGTGCAGCAGCACCCCTAATTCCAGCACTAATGATTAGTTTTGGTTGGCTTCGATCCTACAGACCCCTGCCCCACTGGTGCTCCCTGCTGAACTGGAGCCTCTGACTTCTAGATGCTAGATTGATACTGATTCTTTACAGTCTGATTGTGGTCACACTTGATAGTTAGGTTTCATTTATAAAGGGCTAAGGAATGATTTACAAATGTTGGGTAAAATCGTCAAAGGTTCCTAAGTGACTTGGGAGTCCAGGTCCCATTTTCACAAGTGACTTAGGCACTTAGGACCCTAAATCTCATTGAAAGTCAATGACACTTAGGTGACTATGTGCATGACAATGTTGCCTGTTAGAAGTGTTTATAAATATGAGTGGTACGTGTTAACGGTGGTTATAAACTCCTGTTGCAAACAGTCTTTTGGCCTGTTGGACTCTTAACAATTGATTCAACCATTTATTAAAACATCTATAAGCAGCCTTATATAAAGGAAACCTTACTATAAAGTGTGACACATTTTTCACAAAGGGCAATGTTGCCAAAGTGTCCAAAAATCATGAGTTGTGTCCCCAAAATCCCAAGATTTGTAAAGAAAACAAAACAAAAAAACCCCAAACAAAAAACCCCCAAAAATTTGGTTAATTTTCTTTTGCCTTCTGGTGTCTGAAGCCTTCTGGTTAGGGTGATCAGATGCCCTGATTTTATAGGGATGGTCCCGATTTTTGGGTCATTTTCTTATATAGTCTCCTATTATCTCCCACCTCCTGTCCCGGTTTTTTCACATTTGCTGTCTGGTCACCCTACTTCTGGTGTTTATTTTTGTCAAGCTCTCTTCAACCAGGAGGGCTGGAAACTTACTTTTATTTTTAAGTCAAAGCTGACATTTTCCTATATTCATGTTACTCCAGGAGCTGGAACTTGGAGAAAAAACATCAATAAAAGCATGAGAGTTGGCATGAGACCCCCCCCCACCCTGACTTCCTCCAGTCTTTGTTTGTTACACACATTCCCTTATTTCAATATTTTATTTCCTTTAAGAAGGGGTCTATTTTTCCCTTCCTCATCTTGTATGGAGAGATTATTTACTTACATGGCCCAAATAATTCTATGAAAACGTGTATGAGCTCAGGGGTGCAGTGGGGGAGAGTGGCTCAAACAAAACATGGAGCATAAAAAACATTCTGCCAAACAGAGCTCCACTCAGCTTGGTTTAGTTTGAGTTGGAGCTGGGCAGAAGAACTTGCCTTGGCTTTGCAAAACCAAGCTGGGTTTTTTTTAGATGCAGGTTCCTTCCAGCCAAACTACGAAAGCTCAAAAGGCATTGGGTAAAAGGCTCAAGCTTTCACCATCTGTCATTTACGTCCTCATGGTGGCATGTCATCTCCATTAGAGCTGGTTGGGAAAAGAGATTTTCCCCACCAAAAATGTTGAGTTTTTGTTAAGGAAAAACCCTGAAACACTTTTTCATTTTCCTAAGAAAACCTGAATATAAGTTTGGTGAAAACTTTCTTTGTAAAATATTTAATTTTTTTACAAAAAACATTTTTCAATGAAAATACTTCATCATAAAAAATAAAAAAAATAAAAGATCGACCAGGTCTGGTTTTCCACCACAGGCACATGTGTCTATGGGATGTTTATTGCCAATGTGTAGCCATGCTAAAAAATTAGAGCTTGGTGCAAAGAACTTAGGCACTGAAGAACTTGTTTGGCAGATGGGTTCTGCTGGGCATGTGCCCTAGACTCAGTGCTCTGTTCCCAAGGCATGTGAATCAAACCTTGGCTGATGAACGTTCTTGGTAATATCTGAGTCCTTGTTAATGCGAAACCAGGGCTTTGCAGAACCACTTTGCACAACTCTAGCAGTACTCTTCCCTTGCTCCCCTCCCACCACTTCTTGTTTAATATATTGATTGGGATGAAGCAGACTGGGCAGAATATTGGATCTTAGTCATTAAAGAGTCAAACAATCTGACCAGCCAACTCTGCATTGAGAACAGCGAGCAGGGTGGGGGAACGCCTGTAATGCTGCTAGATGGTGGTTTCACCCAAGCTGGTTGTGTCGGAGATTGAAAAGTGTTCGGGGGTTGGGTGAGAGGGGTAAGAGCCAGGTGTAGTTGTCTCCAAATGTTCCTAGAACATGCTCAGAGGTTTCCTGAACCCAGAACCACTGGCAGCTCCATCTCCAGAGGCAAGGGGATGATTTGCTCATTGGGAACCAGTGGAGGGTCAGGAGTGCAAATTTGTGGCGCCAACCCCAAGTGCTAAAAAAAATCTCGAATTGGCCTGAAAAATCATGAATTAAACAAGTGAATGCGAGCTCTTGTTCTTTGCCTTCTGGGTCCTGAGCCTGGGGTCACATGTTCAAGCTTTTCATCCCAACCAGCACTAGACTTTTTGAATGAAAGTCCGAGGTTCCCCAGGCAGTCACGTCACCCTAGGAGCTGGGGCTTTAAGAAGAACACCAACTATCATGTGACTCGCAATGAAATCATGTGCGCTGGCCACGCTGCTATTTCTAATGGCACAGTTTGATCAGAAATATCTGTGCTCAAAGCTCGGTCCTGATATTTTTTCAAGTGGCTTTTTTCCATATTTGAGCGTTTTCCTTCTCCCCAAACCCTCTCACCGTGTTCCTACCTCCCAGCCTGGAAACACTGGGCTATGGGGCATGGTCCATCTCCAGCATCTTCCTCTGATGAAGACTTCCGGGGGCACAAATGGCCTTTAAGTTACGGCCATCGCGAAACGAATTGGTGTGTACGGGACAAACTGCTGGACCTAGACGCCTTAGAGCCAGTAAATGTCTTTGCAGCTTCACCAACGTTTGCAGAGCAGCAGCGAGGAGGGAAGGGGGTTGGAGAGTCACATGGGTGTGGATCAGCTGTGCATACTGAAGAATATTTGCTGGGGGGAGGAGAGGAATGTGAATATGACCCAGGGCAAAGTTGCCCTCCTTGCTATCCAGCAGTCTTATGTTCAACTTCTCATCTGAAACTTGCTCCATTAAAACAAAGGAGGAAATAAATGTGGAGAGAGGGGGAAGTAAGATCATTTCTGGCTAGCACTCTAGTAGCAGAATCTAATTCAAAGGGGTGCAGAATGCCTGTCTGGGATTTACCGGTGAGCTCCTGTAGTCTGCTCTGGTGTCAGACGGGGGCTCCCTCACTCCGCTAGTTCATTTGGGATAAAGAGCAGAGCTGGAACAGGATTTGTGTCCACATGGAGCTGAGTGGCAGCTGCTGCCCCGGGGAGGGAAGGAACTTGGACTGGATCTCTCTCTGCGTGTGCCCTGCAGTGGGCTCCCCGTGCTTGGCAGCATGATGCGCTCACGCCGGGCGAGGCCAGGAAGGATCTCTTTTGCACTGCGTTTTTAAATAGCCAGAAATTCCCTTAAGAGAGAGCAATTCATTTGAATCTCATCTCCATTCCATTTGAAGGCTGCACCATGCTGGGTTTCAGCCTTGTTACGTTGTCTCTTGAGCAATACCTTTTATTTCTGCAGTGTTTAATATTCCGTTCTGGAGCCTCGGTTGTCTGCGCTGTTGCTTTCCACTGAAAGCAGCTCAGAAACAATAAATCATCTCTGAGCTGCACCTGTTATTTCCAACATGTAACACACTGATTCACCTGATCTCCCCTCCCCCCACGCCCCCTGTGTGTTTGTGTATCCTTCCCCATCTCTCGGTGCTCCTGCATTTCCTCCATCCAATTTTTAAAGAGAACTGGGTTTGCGCTTGCTGTGCTGGGCTCAGTCATGCAAATCAGGCTTGCAGTACAGGAGACTTCTCTTGCCGGAGACATCCCCAGTACTCGACTTGCTCTGGGTGAAGATGGATAAAAGGGGCTTCAGCAAGAAAATAAAGGAGCCAAACTTGAATGTGGTTATTGCTATTAATACTGAGTTCCTGGCTTCTCCCTTGTCAGCCCAAATCTCCTGGGGCAGAGGAACCTCTCCCTATGGAGTCACTTCTGCAGAAGTTGCCTGCCCCAGACTCTGGTCCGAGGTAGCAGAGGGAAGGGCCGAGTTGGGGTTGAAGGATGTGCAATCTAAGTGCAATCTTTCTATGTGGAAAGAGTCTAGAATTGCTATTGCAGAATAGTTCCCCGGGTGAACCCTTAGGCTTGGTCTACACTGGAGTCTCGTGTTGGAAGAACTACATCGCTCAGGAAATCCCCCGAACTGGCGAAGACAGTGCTGTGTTGAAAGGAGGGCTGGTGCAAAATCACTAGGATGTTAATTTAGAGCAGCGCAGCTATTCCATGCTAGCTCCCCATGTGGAGACGCTTATGCTGCACTAAGTGCCTTTGTGCTGGTTAGTCCTCTCTGTGCTGGGGAAATGCCCCTGAAAGCGGCGGGATCCTAGAGGAACCAGTGGAGCTGGGCAGTATTTGTGGTAGATGTCCTGGAGCCTGAGGTTTGGGTGAAATCTTCTCCCCATCCTGTGGATCAGGGTGAGGATGTTTGGCAGCAACCTGTCTCCTGGCAGGGTGGCCCAGAGAGAGCTCTGGCTTTTCCTTGGGCTGGCTCGCCCCCACCCCAGGGAGCGCATGTTAATGTGGCCTCCAGTGAGAAGAAGCTTTTCAAGGACATTTGTTTGGAGGTCTGTAAAGTAAACCCACCCAGGAAGGCCCTGAAGGCACGGACTGAATCCCCAATAAAAAGGAAAAGGAACCTCTTTAAAAGAACAAACTCCCAGCGCCTTTTGTAAGGTAAATTGCAATCGAAAATGGAGTGGTGAGAGGAACAGATGAGGTGTGACGGTGCTGAGAATCAGAGTGCACATGGGCAGAGGCCTTTACATGAATTATCTTGTTAAGGAAAGTGCCACTGACTGGCCAGAGTTGTAATGGGGATTGTGTGGCTAAGTCTCTTCCTGGCTCTCATAGGGAGAGCAAGGTGTGTTGACAGGCATCAGGTGCTGGATCTGATGGCCTCCGGTCACAAGGGCCAAAGGGCTCTCGTGCCCTGATCCTACACTGGGGTCTGAGATGTGGTGTGCTTCCCCCAGCCACGGGGGAGGGAAAATAGTCCCTTTGCTGTCTTGCTGCGGCATGGGAGCCACAGCGGCATGTGCTGCTCACTACGAGCCTGTGGAGGAAGTTTTAAAGAAGAGCATTTCTACAGAGGATAGAGAATGACTTAGACAAGCTTCAATGCACCTAGACAACTTTTCAATGCATTTAGCAAAGTGCCTGCCCTTCCCGTTTCAAGGCAAGTGAAATAAATACCACGCCAGGAAAGTTTAGTCAGTGTTACGGTATTGTAAAGAACAAAATGTTTGAAAAGAAGCACTTGGTGCAGATCTGTTGGAGTTTTTGAGCCTCATTATTATTATTTGGTAGCATTTTTATTGTGCCCTGTGTTTCAGCCATGAAACCTCTGTGAATTAGGTCGGAAAAGCCTCCTGTGTAAAGGGAAGAGTATTGGCTAGTGCTTGGAACAGAGACCTTGGGGTCACGACTTCGGGGCTGTATTTCTGATTCCCCCCCCCCCCGACTAATTCACTGCATGACTTTGGGTGAGTCACTTACCTGTACCTCAGTTCCTCCCGGTGTAAAGTGGGAGATACTGACCTTCTTCCTGAGGGCTGTGCTATGCGAAACCCTTGGATGTAAGGTGCTAGAGAGGTGCAGTAGAACTGAGAGCAGCCATCTTGCTGCTAATGTTTTGGAACTTGCATAGTTTTCTGCTCCGTTTCTCGGGGCCCTTTCTCAAATGCATCTGAAGAAGTGGGTTTTTTTTTTACCCACGAAAGCTTATGCCCAAATAAATCTGTTAGTCTTTAAGGTGCCACCATACTCCTCGTTTTTGTGGATACAGACTAACACTGCTACCCCCTGATACTTTCTCAAATGGTGCTTCAGTTGCTACAGGGAACACTATTTCCATGCATACCAGTTTAGAGAGGCAAAATAAATACTGTTCACCAGTGAGGGAGACCCCCCCCCCCCGGACTAGCCCACACTGAAACCAGAAAGTGGAGGAGCTGGTTTTCTCAGTTGTCATGTCATGGCTTCACTGATGTTCAGGGATGTGGTGATACAGCATCAAGGTAGGAGTGTGTGTGTGTGGCTTTTGTCCACATGACCTTAAGGGTTTTGTACCTGGCGACTGTAGCTATGACACTGCGGTGCATTTGTTTTGTGTCTTGTGCCTTTACATTTCTTACAACCACATAAGCGAGAAGACAGCAGCCATTTTGTTCTCAGCTGCTCAGGCACGTTGGGAAATGGTTTTTGTCTTGTGGCTTCCTGCTTATGGGAGGAGGGATAGCTCAGTGATTTGAGCATTGGCCTGCTAAACCCAGGGTTGTGAGCTCAATCTTTGAGGGGGCCATTTAGGGATCTGGGGCAAGAATCTGTCTGGGGATTGGTCCTGCTTTGAGCAGGGGGCTGGACTAGATGACCTCCTGAGGTCCCTTCCAACCCTGATATTCTATGATTCTATGAGTGAGTTGGGTGTGTCCAGCGCCCAGTCCAGTGAGGTCCTGGCCCAGGACTAGGGGTCCTTGGTGCTGTGGTACGACAGACAATATCAGAGTTTGTGGTGAAGTCCCAAGGATGCCAAGAAAATGTATTACACGCAGAGCGAGCAAATCCGATTTAAAATGAAAGAAACCGTCCGGGTTACACCTCGACCAACAGGGCAGAAGCCAGTTGAGTGGGTACCAGCTGGGCTAGTTACATCATAGATGCAAAACCTGGCACTTCTGGAGTGTCCATCTTGTCCCTTCGGCTGGACAGTGTATTGGGTGTCTTGCCCTTACTTTTTTATTTGATTTATTTTCCCCCTGACTCCTCCTGCTGCTGCAGCAGGTGAGGCCTGGATTTGAACTGGTGGACCTGAAGACTGCAAGGATCCACGACTTGTCTCCAGTCCCCAGAGGTATCCAGCTCCACTTTCCTGCAGGCCCGTTTTAAACCTCATGGAACCAAACCAGCAGATTGCAACATGTGCCAGTCCCTGCAGCTCCCCTGGAGTCTGTATCTGCGGAGTAGTGAGCAACACCGGGGGAATCTCTTCTTTCTTTGAATCTGTTAGGCAAACTTCCTGTGACTTGGTATTGCTCCGTTGCATGGCGTGTGTGTCTGGCCTGCTGTCAGAGCTCTCCAGCCAATGCGATTCTGTCCCAGTGGAGCTTCCCCGGTTCGTTATTTAGTCAATAAAATAGAGACAGACAAAGCACAAAGTGGCACTGGTGGAGGAACCAGGACATTTCCTTGGCACGTGTTCTGCCTGCGCGCGCAGTTTGGTGGACCGGAGCCCCTCGAAGCGGTGCCAGTGTGGGCAGAGGGAGTGACGGCCAGGTGGGGACGTGAGGTGTAGGGTGGATGGAGCCAAGCCTTTCTCCTGGGCACTGGCAGAGCACTCAGCGCTCTGCCGGACATGGAGAAAGACGCGGTTTTGGTTGTTAACATTGTGTCCAATCCATCTATGTTCTAAAGTGCTGTCGTTCCGCTGAAATCTGCAGGGGCCCCACGTGCGGTTTGAGAGCAGTGAAAGGCCGAACTCTGATCTGTGCTCTAGAGTTGGCAGGATTTCCGAGTGGAAAAGGAGTGTAGCTAACCCGAGAGGGGTGTGGGTATGAATACGTACAATGACGTTGCACTCCTTGAGCCTTTTTGGTCATGGAATCTCGAGGAGACGTTCAGAGACATCAATTGATTAAAATCTCACTCCATGCTTGTGTGGGGTGAATTAAACCCTGCGGCCTGCTCTACAGATGGGGAGGTGCAGAGGTGAGCGGTAATTTGCCCAGGGTGTCTCAGACACGTAGAGAACTCCCTTCCCCAATTACTAACCTGCAGCCCCTCCAGTACCTCCCCTCTTGTGTGTCATGAGGTTCTACTCTCTCCGCAGCGCAAGGTATTTGCTTGTAGTGAAGAAATTGAGGAACAAGCCTCCTGCACCTGCAAAAGCCTTTCACTCCTGCCCTGGACAATGACTGCCTTTGCAATAATGCAGAAAACTGATATCCTATTGATCCCTTCTCTCCCCCCCACCCCCCATTTTGCATACGGGGCAGCTTTGCTGCAGGCCGAGCCTTTATAAAAATATTGTATTGATTTCCCCGCCTAAGCCAGTCTATTAACAATTGATGTGTATTGTTGTGTTTAGATGTCTGCCCCAGCTGTGCCTGGAGGGGAAGCGGTCATTAAAACGTTAACCCTCAGACATATGGCAACTGCTTTTCCGAGACTGTGTGGAATACATTAAGGCCGTTGATAAGGCATCTGGAGTGGGTTTTGTATGCATGTCCCTGGGCCTTACGCCTTTATTTACCTTGTAAGGTGTCCCAGCCCCTGAATTGAGATTTCATCTTGAACTGTGAATTGTCTTGTTTTCCTGGGCTTGTCTGCAATCTTTGTTCTAAAGCCGTGACCGTTCTCGTTCTGTGCAGATATAATTAGAAACCCGTTTGATATAAAGTGTTGCAAACTTCCAGGACACTTTACAAATCAAGGCATGTTCCCTGCCACAAAGAGCATACAATTCCTCCATGTAATTGTATAAATACAGATAATCGCCTTGATGCAATAGCTGCTCTTGGATTGTCTCTGTATGGCATTGTGCCCGTGTCTCTGTTGTTCCTCATTCACCTGCATCGTTTCCTTTATGTAATAGCAAAACAACCCTCCAAGCAGCTCACTGCAGGGAGATTAATACTGACTTTTTCAGGTAAAGTCGCTCTGCCTTTTGGCCTGATTCCATAGACGGGTAGCATTACTCAAGCGTTACTAGGGTATAATCAGACATCCCAGCACGGCCCATTGTTTAAACAAGAGCTATGGATATGGCATACAGTACATGTATCCTGCACAGTCACTCACAGGTGTCAGCAATTAATTTCATAATACTCGCTGTGATCGTCCCCAGTGGAATTCCACCAGAACGTGTCCCACAGTATCTAGCGATTCTATGTGGAGATACAATACCATTGCATCTTGGTCTTTTGGCTCAGACCAGTTGCACTCCGACCAGGGAAATAACCCACTTCCTTCCGGGACGCACCCCACCCTGTACTTATTTGCGACACTGATACTGACTTGGACTCTTAATACATTCCATGGGTGGCGTACCCGAGCCCACTTATCCACTGATGCTCTAAAAACTCCCGCACCCCAATCTGGGTCTATGCTGGTTATGTGATATGTATGTATCTCTTCACCCTTGTAACCGACACCTGTAATCCCTCATAACCCAAGCCTGACCCCAGACATACAGTACCTTCCCTCTTAAATTGTCTATTTAATTTTAAACATTCACTTTAATAAAATTTTTAAATCTGTTGTTATGCTGGACACATGGGGATTTCACCTGCTCAGGCAAGGGTTGGAGTAGACTCTTCTTCCTCTGAAGAGTTCCTCTGATGACGTCAGTAACCGTGACGTCATTCCTGCTGTGTGGGTGCGAACCGCTTGCTAGGAGCCCTGGTTCCCATGTTAAAGGGGTGGGAGGGTAAAGAGTCTTGGTGTTACACTAGAAGAAGCTTGTGAAACTCATCGGTGACATCTTCATGTCAGTCTGGCAGCCACCCAAAGAACTCCTCTTAGCATCAAATGAGTTAGAAATGGGGGTGAAGTGCCTGTTTAAATACAGAATGGGCAACAGTCCTTTTAACTCCACCTTGGCTTGAGTCTCTCACATACCTTCATTTGGCTCGTTAGGGTGTGGAGGGCATGGTGGGAATTCGGCAGTGGCAGCTTGTGCTCACCTTCCAGAGAGTTTAGACCTAGAGGCATCTTGCTGTTCTCACTGGTCAGCAATTTTTCTCATGACTGGGGACGAAGCATGGGAGCCCCTCCAGCCTGGCTCTGGGAACACCAGGCAAAAGGCGGAGCTCACTCCCCCCCCCCCCCCAAAAAAGCTGTTCGGCGGCAGCTCAAACGCGCCGCTCCACCCTTCGGCGGCAGTTTGGTGGTGGGGCCCTTCACTCCCTCTCTTCCTCTTCGGCGGCAGCTCAAAGAGGAAGAGAGGGACTGAGGGACTCACCGCCGAATTCCCGCCGAAGACCCGGCTGTGCCGCCCCAATAGCAGATGGAGTGCCGCCCCTTTGTATTGGCCGCCCCAAGCACCTGCTTCCTTAGCTGGTGCCTGGAGCTGGCCCTGTGTAGGGGCCTGGCAGAACTACAGTGCTTTTCCTCTGGGGCACTCAAAGCCGCTTGTAAAGGTTTTAAACCTCGTAGTTCTCTTGCATGGGGGAGATCGCCTTTGTTTACTGGGGGGCAAACAGTGTCAAAGGGGGGGAAGTGACCTGGCCATGGGTGCACAGGGAATCAGTGCAGGGAAGAGGCTTTGCACCCAAGGAATTAAAGTTGTATTAAACCCCTTTACAGGTGGCAATCTCAGTTCTGTTTGCAGAGGGCCCATTAGATGGATTTCATTGGACTTGGCTCAGTCCTTCCAGATGCATGTGCTATGTGGTTCTTGGCTCTTTTCTCTCCTACCAAGCTCTGCACTCTTTATCTAGATAGATCTGGCTGATTTTTCTCCCCACCAGCTGCCAAAAAGGCACCTTTTTTCCTAATGACAGTGATATGGCAACGGCTACCCAGTGCCAGAGACATCTTTGGAGATGATTTGTTGTCATCAGTAGGAGATTTAACCAAATGCCTCTGCCTTCATCATCCTGGTGAGGGAGTGTCTCATTGGGCTGATTTCCTCCAAGATGTGATGGATTTTCCCCTTTCAATAAAATATATATAATATTTATGAAACAACAGTGAAACATGATGAATTACAGCTAATGCTGCTGTGTGATGGAGATAAAGCCCTAATTGTTTGGGCAGCATAAATCAACACCAAAAGCCTGATGGAAAATAAAGCAATTTAAATCTATTTGCTATGTCTCCTGGGCTGTGTGACCAATCATGAATTTATATCCTAGGCATGGTTCAAGCAGGTCACTTCGGTGTCTCTTGATGTGCTGTTGCAGAGCCTTGCTTGGCCTATGTTTCAGGAGAGCCGTGTTTTTAATTGATTCATTTCTGGCAGAGGTTAGCACCTCCATGTTGTCTGTCTTGTAAGTTTGCTATTATTATTATTTATGCTACAGCTAGGATTGTCCTAACATAAATGGACCAATCCAGTTCACACTAATGCACGCTGTGAAATCCACTGGGGCTTCATTATTCTGTAATGAACTGGCTCTATCTCCCCAGAGGTACACGGCGATTCTACGTTGCGTGTGCGTCTCTCTCTCTCACAGACGCAGACTCTGGTTCAAGGTCCCCTTCTTTGGGAAGGAAATCTGCCATTTAGGGAACATGAGGCAAGAATACGGGTTCCAAAATGTTGCTTCGTCGAACCCCCACCCCAATACTCAACCTTCTACAGATGGTTTCTTTCTTCCATGTGTTATAGAGCCCCTTGCATTCCCAAACATCCTAAAGCATTTTCAAGCCTAGACCCCCACTACAATGTAGCCGCCCCTGGGGTGGAATATGCCGACTACACGGACTTCAAGCAGCAGAGTGGTGGGGATGGTGCTAATGGGGTTAGGGGGGCCCATGGGTTCCTTAACTTGCATGCAGAGCAGATGGGGCCACTATTCTTAGCAACAGTTCCTCAAGGTGTAACGTTCTCCAGCCGTCACATTTCCTGCCTATGCCCAAGGGATGCTGGGCACTCGGTGTGCTGGTGATCCTAGTGCTTCCCCACTGTTTGTCCCTCCTGCTCTGGGGTGGTTTGAGGATCTGCCAGCTCCCTGAAGGAAGGTGTTGAGTAGCCGTTTTAGCCTTGTTGGGATGCGAGGTCAATGAGCTGAGCTGGAGCTGTCACAGCTCCGCATGGGGCACATCTGAACAGGTGACAGATGGTAAATTTTTATATTCGTTGTGTTTGTTTTTGTTTTAGTTTAATTAATTGATCTATTAAACCCAGTCAAGCCCTGACCACCTTTTACAGCCGCTATAAATCCGCTCTCACCGTCTGCAGGAACCCAGGGCTTTGGGGTGGGGGTGGCGCTTTCCTCCTGGAGCCAAACACTTTCATGTTTCTCTCTCGCACACCTTGGTCAAACAGACGTGTTTGGTGCAGCATAAGGCAAAGGCCAGTTCATCTGGGTTCCTGAAACTGGAATTCCAGGGTTGGTTCCAGGTTGATTCAGACCAGTTCTGGGTTTGGCTTTTAGAGGCGAAGGAAGACAAATTGCTGAGTGCCACTTGCAAACAAAGAGCCACTTCCAGCTTCTTGTGAACTTGCCTGGAGTCAGTCGTGCTCTTGGCAGGGAAGGTTAAGGCCCCGTCTACGTAATGGGCTGCACCAGTTTATTTCAACAAGGATTTTAGTGAGATTTGATTAAATGGGGGCGAATCCCTGTGTGGACACTTGTAAATCGATTTAACCCTGGCTTGTGCTGATTTAGGAGCGTCCACATGGGTTTGCACCAGCTTCAAAACACACTTGTAGTAGGGAGTAGGCCTGAGTCTCCTCCTCTTCTGAGGACACTGCGGCCACCCGTATGACCTCCCCCACCCCCCCTTCGCTTGTACTCAAGTGACATCTCTCTTCCTGACTTGCCCCGTTGTGGTTGGTGGTGCGTGAGTCCAGCGAGTGACAGATGGGTGCTCTCTGATCCAAGGGGCTGGGGCGTAGGGATTTCATCGTCCGCTTGTTGCATCTGACTTAAAACAAACCCTCCACCCACAAATGTGGGCACTTCCAGGCCAGAGATGAGTGAGAGGAGTGGAGCGATGCATCCCACATAACCAGATTGGAAGACAACTCTGAGTCCCCTGCCTTGTGCTAGCCCTCTTCCCAGGGCTCTCAAAGTGCTCTGCAGACACGAATTCACCCGCGTGTGCCCTGGTGCAGATCCCTGGCGCTGCCTGCGGGGCTGTGTGCGCCAATCTAGTGCTGTGGCCACGAGCAGGCTCCTAAAGCTTTTTCACTGATTAATTGTAGCGTGTTGCTCTGGCCCTGCCTCCATGCGGCAGAGAGGTACCTCCCTATCCCAGTGGTTCACACTGTGCCTTCCTATTTGCCACCTTTGCGGTGTCGATTTCAGCTTCCTTTGTGCTCCCAGGCAACTGCGTTTGGAAGCCTGTGTTTTAATGGTGATCACAGAGAGACGTGATTCATTTTTAGAACAAAGTTAGAAGCCCACCACCACCGCTGTCCCCTGCTTCCTGTCTGCAATACTGAGTCTTTCATCTCCTAACCCTGGCGAGCTTCCACAGATCTCTATCCTGCTCTCTATTTTAGTCTCCCTCCCGATGGCTGGGCTGAGGAAGGACGTTATCAGTGCATTGAAGGTTATCTTTGTGGGTTGCCAGTTGAAAGCAAGCTGCATTGAGACCAGCAGATGTGCGCGCTGCGATTAGACCCATAGCATTGTTAACCAAGACTTGAGAGACACCTGTAAAGATAATGGACCTTCCTGAACTGTATGGCTGAGCCGCTTGGGGGCCAAGCTTTCCAGAGTAATCCCCTTTGCTTACTCCCTGAAAACATGTTGGGCTCTTCTTTGGCAAATCGTTGTTTGGCAAATCATGTGTCGAGAGGCTACAACCAAGATCTGGGGCCTCACTAGGCTACGCATCTTAGGCCAGGTCTACGCCAGCTCAGGTAGACATACTGGCGCTAGCTCCGATCGAGCTAGAGAGCTAAAAACAGAGTGAAGCTGCGATGGCTCAAGCCGTGGGAGGGACGAGCAACCCAAGTATGATCCCGTCGGAGACTTGGGGCGAACACTCGGGATGGATTGCACTGCCATGGCGACTCTTCACTTCTTAGCTTGACCAGAGCCAGTGTGGGTATGTGTGCCTGAGCTGGAAATTACATCTCCAGCTCCAGTGTAGAGGAGAGCTTAAAATCTAAGCAGACAAGACAAAACGGGGGTTGATGGGGAGAGGAAATAGGGGCACTTACAGGATTTGGCCAAGGGGACGCAGCAGGTCAGTGGCAGAGCTGGGAGTAGAACCTGTCTCTTGGTTCCTACTCTGATGTCTTGTCCGCTAGCCCACGCTTGTTTCCTGGCAGCAGGGTTCCCGAGCTCTGGCTGCAGCGGCATTGAGCACAAAGTGTGGAATGCGAGAGGAACAGTGAGATGGAGCAGGATGAAAAGGAGTAACAGGAAACACAGGCTATCGGGGGGAGGAGGAGGGAAATCATAATGGCATGAGCGGTTAGCCTAGGCCATAGTCTTCCCCAGGACCGGGGGCACGTCCCATAGCTGGGGACCTTTAAAACTAGCCTGGACAGAGCATAGGAGGAGAAAAGGCGGCTGGGAATAATCCTGCCTGGATCAAGGGACAGCGGGAGCATGATGATGTCTGTAGGAGGCTGTGCCCGGTGCTCTGTGCACTGGCACATTTTAAAGGCAGGCGAGTCCCCGCAGCTGAGTGGGGAGTGTTGGGGGGAGCGCCGCATGTGTTCTACCCTCGCGGTGTCTCTGAGTCCAGAGCTGCGTGTGCTGTGTTCTATTCCTTAATCTGAAAGAGTGAGCCAGGCTGGAAAACCCAGCTGGGATTTGCAAAAGGAACGAAGGAAGTGAGGTGCTCAGAAGCACCCAAGTGACTTAGGAGCACAAGTCCCAGTGACTGTTGATGGGCGTAGAGTTCCTGAGCACCTTTGAAAATTCCAGCCTCCTCTGTGCGGGCGAAACCAAACCGGGTAGAATAGCCTGTTTCTGATTTCTAGGGCTTTAAATGGAGCCCCGAGGGAGCTTGCCAGTGTTCCTCCGATAAGGGCAGTAGGAAGAGTTTGGAATTGTACGTTTTTAATACTTGTCCATCCCTGTTTTTAAAAAAGTTAAAAGCAGGTGAACATCCTCCGTCCCAGTGATGCTCACTGCTTTTCTCTCCCCAGTAAACCCTCCTTAACCACCCCCGCCCCCCCGGTATTGTTCAGAGTAACCCATGGCTTTTCAGGCTGGCTCCATAGTCCTTCCCCCACCTCCCTTGCCCTGCACCAGCATTTTGAAGCTGTACCATTGCCTTCAGAGAGACTGGCTTTTCCCCTCCTAAATGTAGAAATTCAGCAGCTACTACAGGAGCTATGAGCAGTTCATCTGCTTTCCAGTTTAAATGGGTGAGAACAAAATCTATTTTGCTGAAATCCGGAGGAAAAGCACACCCCCGTCCCCCCAAAAAGAATAGAGATTTCTTCCTTTGAATCCAGCCTCTTACTTCAATACTTCTCCCAAAAAGAAGGGGGTTTGGAGATGAGAGGAATTGTAGAGAGTGGCTACTAGTGAGTTGGGGGGTCAGCTAGCAGGAATCATCCACTCCTGAATGTTCCCCCAGAAGCTTTTGTGCCCATATAGCAAATATATTTATATTTCAATGTAAAGGGGAAAATACATGTATTACCAGGGAGATAAAAAAGTGCAGCCTTTTATGGCTTCTAATGCCATGGCTGGGATTTTTTTTTTAAACCACTAAAAGCATATGCATTAAAGCAATTTTCCCGAGTAATATAGCAAGAGGTCTACAAAGGCTCTGCAACATTTGATAATAGTTGCCATCTTCGGCTGAAGATAATGATGTTAACAAATGTAATGGGAGTAATGAGGGGAGATTCAAAAAGCGGCTTTTGTTTAATTTTTTTGTAATGGAAATGAGTTTGGGAATGGAGGAGGAGAGCAGAAAATAATGAAAACTTCATTTGAAATGAATCTTAATCCTCACAGCCAACTGGCAGAGGAGGATGGGCGCAGCTTTTCTGAGCGGAAGGAGGGGGCATTGTTTTATTTCACAGTCTCAGGAAGGGAACTGTTCCTGGCAGTAGGGAGTGTCACGGGAGGGGTGAAGCTGATTCTTCCTTTCTCAGGTTTATCTTACAGGTGTGCAGGGATTGAACCACCTGTGACTCAGTCACTGGACGTTTCAAGGGCTTCTAGACATCTTCAGTGATGACCCTTAAAAATTAACCCCCCCTTTTGTCCACAGTTACCATAACTTTCTGCATACTCCGAACAGGGAATGTCGCTGGCATTGGAGTTTGTGCCCTGGCTTCACTTTTTATTTTTGGTTTGAGTATTCTGCGGATACCTCACTCTTCTAAAGCACCTGCTAGTAACTTACACTACGTTATCCCTCTTAACAGCCGTGCCAGGCAGGGGCTATGACCCCATTTTCCAGATGGGGAAACGGGCAGAGATTTGGTGACTTGCCCAAGGTCACATAATAGAGTTGAGAGCAGAATCCCTGTCCCCGCGCTCCCAGCCTTAACCACACAATCCCACCTTTTCTTTCTCTTTCTCCCTTCCACTAAATGAAACGTGGGCATGAGCTTGTCCAGAAGAGGGGACACTGTGAGAGATTGGGTGTAAATGTCCATCATCCTGGATCTTTCACTTCAGCCCGTTCATTCTGCTCTGACACCCCCCACCCCACCCAATCTTCCAATTTAAGTCCTGTCCCATTCGTCCAGGGGATAGGCTGCAGCTCTACCATGGCACTTCTCCCAGCTTTATTTTCTGGTGGCAATGGGAAATGTGGTGACCGGCTCCGGGCAGTGGCAGCATTGAGTATCTATACTCAATGCATTTGCTTTTCCCTTGATATTTGTAGGGCATGGATTTGCATGGGGGCAAGTGCTGCTTTGCTTTTTGATGACCCTAAGTCAGTTACATGGTGGGCTGAAGGCAATATAAACTCTTCCTAGAGGTGCATTTCATTGAAGGGGGGGGGGGGGAACAAAACCGCAAGAGAACCAAAAAATGCCACCCTGGCTAAACAACAGAGCAAAAGAGGCTGTTGCAGCCAAAAACCACATCTTTTTAAAAACTGGCAATCAAATCGTATGTGGAAAATAAAAAGGAGCATTAACTCTGGCACGTCAAGTATAAAAGTATAATTAGGCAGGCCAAAAAGGAATTAGAAGAGTAACTAGCAAAAGACAGACCAACAGCAATTTAAAAAAAAAAAATACATCAGACGCAGGAAGACTGCCAAACAATCAGTGGGGCCAACGGTGCTAAAGGAGGTGCTAAAGGAGCACTATGAGACGATAAGGCTGTTGCAGGGAAGCTAAATGAATTATTTGCCTCAGCCTTCACTGCAGAGGGGGTGAGGGAGATTCCCACACCTGAGCCATTCTTTTAGGTGACAAATCTGAGGAATTGTCCCAGAATGAGGTGCCAGTAGAGAAGGTTTTGGAACAACTAGATAAATTAAACTGTAGTATCTCACCCGAGTTCTGAAGGAACTCAAATATGAAATTGCAGAATTAACAACTGTGGTATGTAACCTGTTGCTTAAATCAGTCTCTGTACCAGATGACTGGAGGAGAGCTAACATAATGCCAATTTTAAAAAAGGCTCCAGAGGTGATCCTAGCAATTACAGGCCTGTAAGCCTAACTTCAGTACCACATAAATTGAATGAAACTATAGTAAAGAACAGACTTATCAGACAACTCGATGAACATGATATGTTGGGGGAAGAGTTAAGATGGCTTTTGTCAAGGGAAATCATACCTCCCCAATCTCTTAGAATTGAGGGGGTCAGCAAACGTGAACAAGGGCGATCCAGTTGATGCAGTGCACTTGGACTTTCAGAAAGCCTTTGACGAAGTCCCTTGCTGAAAACTCTTAAGGAAAGTAAACAGTCATGGGATAAGAGGGAAGGACCTCTCATGGATCAGTAACTGGGTAAAAGATAGGAAACAGAGGGTAGGAATAAAAATTATCCATTTTCCCAATGGAGAGAGGTAACTAGAGGATGTCTGCACAGCGGTCTCTCTGCCTTGCTGCTGAAGGGACACATTCCAGCATTCCCCTTCTCCACACACACACTAGGTTCTGGTCATTACTGGACGATGCAGGAATATCTCACCCCTTCGGTGGCTGGTGGGGAAACCAGTGTATCCTGGTGCGAGTGGTTCATGGGCAGGTTCACGCTGGACAGCAAGAGGCTAATGCAAGCAATTTTATGACGATCTGAAGCAAATGGCTGGTCCCCAACCTTGCAATCAGCAGGAGCGAGTTTGATTTTAGATTGACTCCCAGGCCTGAGTGATAGGTGCTGGGTTGGCAAATAAGCACCTTTGTGACGCTGACTGACTTCTATGCATGTGTTTTAGCTGAGTGCTACCAGGAGCAGAAAATTCAGGTCTGTCAGTTCACTGTCATGTTCCCTGCTATTGAATGTTTAAACTCCTAACCCCTGACCAAGAAATGCATTGCAGGCTGCAGAAAACAGGAGCAAAAGAATTGAGCAACACTTCCCCATCTCATTTAATCCATGCACAAAGCAAAAGGGGAGAGGAGAACGGAGATAGTACAAGGAAAACCGGAGCCAGCTACTGCTGTATGGAAAGGGCAGCTCCCGGCAAGATGAGCTGGTAGCCCAGTCGCTGACATGGAGGCCAGGATAGTGCACCCCCCTCGTGTGGACACGGTTATGCCAGTGTCTGGGGCTATATATAGCTATTCCTGTACGGGAAGAGGAATAATTATATTGGTGTGTGTCACCTTTACACTGGCACAACTGCTTCGCACTAGGGCTATTACTGGTTAAACTATTCAGGTAAAAAACCCACACTCCCAACAGACACAGTTATACTGTAAAACTCCCGAGGACAGACTGGGCTGCAGTTGGAACCAGCTGAGAAAGCATCTCCAGAGTCCAGACCACAGCTTAAATTGGCCCAGCTGAACATGGGGGTGCCCTTGAGAATCCGTCCTAGGTATCCCGCTGAGACTGGGGCTTTGGGTGGTGAAGGAGGGATGGGTGAATGCTCATACAGTGCAAACATGATCCAGAAAGCTGTGTGCTTCCCTCCAGTCTGTGCCCTGAAATAGGGACTCCCAGGAACTTGGGGCCACAACATAGCTGCAGATGTGAATAAAGGGTCTCTGGTGTTATTTCCCAGGTGACTTACAATGCAACATTGCCAGTGTGTCCTTGTAAACAGGCTTGCTGATATCAGAGGCATGTTATGCAAGTGTGCTTACTCTGAGCTGAGAGTAACTCTGGTGATCCTGCCCTAAATAAGGATATTTCCATTTGGTTTTGGTTGCTATGCGACAGACCAGAACACCAAACATGGTACCTTGACAGGTTGCCTGTGCAGTGTAGGAATGGGGGACTCCAAAGGTGAAGGCAGCGCTTCTGATGGGATGCTGTCCTGTGAACTGAGTGGGTTGGGCCGAGCGCTGACCGGCTCAGTGTACGTGTAGCTAGTGCGCCCCGTTTTTCCTTGCATTGGTGTACAGGTCTCTGCCTTACAAGTCGCTGGAGACCTGAGCCTCACCCTGCGTCTGCACTGGGTAGATGGTGGTCTTGGTTACTTGACTGCAAAAAGGGGTGCAAAAAGCAGTATCCCAGACATGGGGGAACGTGTCTGGCCCCTCTTAATAGACTGATACTGCTATTTGGGGTGACAGGTCAATCCAGCTAGGAACATGTCTCATTCTAAGTATTATTCCAACCAGAGCTTCATTAGATGGGATGGGGCTGTTCCTGGGGTGGTTCCAGGGCCGGTGCAACCACTAGGCGAACTAGGTGGCCGCCCAGGGCGCCTAGTGGTTGAGGGCGCCTAAAAGCCCGTTCAGGCGAGGAGGAGGAGTGGAAGTGAGCTGGGGCGGGGGGGTGTGGGGAGGGCCGCCCGCAGTAACGGGGGGGGCACACAGGGGAACCGCTCCCCGCCCTAGATCACCTCCACTCTGCCTCCTCCGCTGAGCACACAGCCCCTGCTCTAATTCTCCTCCAATCGGCGCCGTAAGCCTGGGAGGGGAGGAGAATTAGAGCGGCGCCGGCGTGCTCAGCGGAGGAGGCGGAGCGGAGGTGAGCCGGGGCAGGGTTTGCTTCCGCAGGGCTCCCCGGGCAGGGTTAGCTGCAGGGGGGGGTAGCTGCTTCGGGGGCTCCCCGGGTTGGGGGGGTGGCAGGCGGGGTTAGCTGGATGCGGGGTGGCGCAAGGTGGAAGTTTCGCCTAGGGCGCGAAACTTCCTTGCACCGGCCCTGGGTGGTTCTGTTCCACAGGGAGAGGGAAGCCATTGCCACTGTGCACCTTGCCTGACGTATTCTGTTTTGTTTCAATAGCCAGAAGTTTTGATGACATTACGGTGCGAGTACCCCCATACTTGGGCCCCTCACCCAGTGCTAACTTTACATGCAGGAGAAGCCCTGCTGAAGCGACACACAGGTGTAAGGATTTGGGTCTTGGCTAGTAACCTTTCTCTGCATAATTACTACTGGCCATCTGTGTCCTGGTTTCCTTTTCAAATGAAGAAGGCTGTGCTCTCTGGCGGGAGGGAAGCCCTGACTGATAGAAGGGCCCTGGCTGTCGGACTCCGGCTGGACAGGGTGTGAAGTGCTGGAGCACTCGTTGGTGCTGACTCCAAAAGATTTCTGACCACAACTTTCTGCAGCATCTCTGTTTTCCCCAGGAGCTTCCAGAAAAGCACTTCCCCGCCCAAGCGTGCTGCGATTGTCCTGTTTGTGATCCAGTTAGTTATCACAAAGTGACATGGCTGCAGGCTGAATGAAATGTCTCGGGCATGGAGCTGAGCTAGAGAAATAAGAGGCTTTAAAGTTCTTTTCATTCCCTTTTTTGGAAGGGTGGGGATGTGAGTTATAGCGGCTGGCTTTGCAATTTACAGCTTTTAATTAATCTGAAATCACAACAGAGATTTTTATGATAAGCAGAGGCATCTCTGCGAGCTGGGAAGGAACCGTAATGAGGAACCAAGATGAATTAGCAAGATGAAATATCAATGCAATAAACAGAAATGTAAAATAAAAAAAAAGTCTGAGAAATCAAAGCAATGATCTGTAGATGAGTTTTCTGGAGCCGTTCCCCTGCTGCAGTTAGGGCTAGCCTAGTCTTGGGCACTCGTCAACCTCCCGTCCCACCCCTGTGGTATTGAGGCCTAGGCAACAGTTGCCAATTATAATAATAGTTCATTTAGGTTTGTAATGAGCCTCGTCGTTTTATTGTTTGTTCTAGTGCTAAATAAGGGTTAAAAGTGAGTCAAAATCTTAACTTTCAGTATTTTTCCTGCTACTCAAGCAGTTGCCACAAGATCGTTCTGTGTAGGGGAGGAGAATTATGTGGAATTAGGAAGGATGGTCCAGTGCTCTGGGCACTGGCCTAGGACTTGGGGAATCTAGGTTCACATCCCTGCTCTGCCACAGACTTCCTGTATGTCCTTGGGCAAGTCGTTTAGTCTCTCTGTGCCTCAGTTCCCCAGCTGTAAAATGGGGGTAGCAGTCCTGCCCTGCCTCCCAGGAGTGTTGAGGATAAATATTTTAAAGGTTGGAAGGTGCTCAGATTCTAGGATAAAGGGGGCTAGACAAGTACCTTAGGTACCTCACTAATTCTGTACATTCCTGACCTGGTGCCATTCCGGCATCCACCCTAAAGCCTGTCCCACAGATGTAGCTGCCTGCGTAGAAGTTGGCCTGGCTGTTCACACTTGATTTGCAGGGACTTGATCTCCTTTCCTCAAACTTTTGTTCCTCTGTGAGCCCCATGAAACGAATTGGCATTTGCCATAGAAGGGGCTGGTGCGGGCTCTTTACAGGGCTATTCTGGCTTACTCAATAAGCTGCATTACTTTGGCTCCCAACTCTGCCGTGGTCACACTAAAACAACCACCCCTTGCTCTTGAGCTCTGTCTGCTGCAGAGCAGATCAGCTTCTGCGGCACTGCTCCCTTGTGCTTTGCTGTGTCCATCCAGATGTTCAAGGGGAGTGAGGCTGATTTTGAGAAGGGTTGGCCCATGCCTTGTTGGGTGCTAAAAGCCATCCCATTGCTTCCTCGGGGCTGTAGCACAGAGGAGAGAGAATGAATCGGACACTGAGCACAACATTTAGAAGGTGGCAACTCTCTGGATTCCCACTGACCGTGCCACCCTGGTTAGACCTGCGAAGGTGTCACTGGGAGTAGTTGGGGTTCTCCAGCAGGGAACTCATCTTGCCCTGTTCCCCGCTAGAAGACAACAGCGAGATTGTCCATCGTAAACAAACCTAGCTTGATGGTCACTGTGGGTCATGTGAATGGGGTATTTTAAGGATCAGATCGAGGTGCATAGTGTCACTCCAGCAGCAGCAATATTTGCCTTTAGGGAACACAAGTAGCAATAGGCTACCAAGCTCCAACTAGACAAACGTTCAGGCTGGACCTGTGCAGAAAGTCTCCCCCCTGCTAGTGACGAGTGACCAGGGACAAGAGACTAATAAAACATGCATCCGACGAAATGGGCATTCACCCACGAAAGCTTATGCTCCAATACATCTGTTAGTCTTAAAGGTGCCACAGGACTCTGTTGCTTTTTACAGATCCAGACTAACACGGCTACCCCTCTGATACTTAATAAAACATGGTTTTTCCCCTTCCCCTTCCCCTTTGGAGGCTGATACATGGATTCTGTGTGCCGTCACTGCATTAAAAGTTCCCTGTGTCTCCTCATTCCTCTTTCAGGCTGTAAACATATTATTTATTTAATCACGTAGCATTTAAACTTGCTCTTGCAGAGATGGCAGTGGCATTCTTCCCCTTGCATGCTTGAGTGCAAGAGTCTGCCGAGTTGCTGTTTGGAGTGGTGTGCGTTAAGGGTTGGTCACGTCAAACTTAGAGCATTGGCTTACAGAAAGCCCTGGATTTATAGGTAATTTAAATCATTCAGTTGCACCTTGAGACACTGCTTGGGGGGAGAAAATACACATGGGTGCACGCGGGCACATACAAAACTGCACACGCAATGCCCCCATGCGCTAGTGCTCAGGGGAGGAAGAGTATAGACTGGGCACTTCTTTCCTCTTCTCTCTCCTTTCTGGGCAATCACTTTATCACTACTGGTGTGTTAAATGAGGAAGGACTGTGTGTGGACAAATAACACAGCTGTGGTGTGATGGGCGGGTCATTGACACCTCTTCTGCAGGACTCTCTGTGGCTACAAGTGATGTATGAAATGAACGGATGAGGTGACATTTATTGCTCACTTCTGTGTCTGTGATATGCATGTATTGATGTGCCACCAGGGCGGTTGTGTTTGAGCACTTTGGCTGGCGTGTTTTAACCCTTTGCATTGTTGTTCTTCCCGGGGTAAAATTTCAGTGCACAAAGAACAAGAGGGTTATTTATTGTGGCCATACAGCACCCATAAACCGTTTGCCAGGGGACACTGAGATGATCAGTGAACTAGTTGGCTCTGATTAGGAGTTGGTTATTACACTGATTTCTCTGCCAGAGCAATGCCCAGGCCATGGGTGTGGGGTTGTGGACGCTGGGCTGCAGGGAAGTTACCCTGGCTGTTCAGTTTGTTTGGAGCATGGCTTTTAGAAATGAAGGGAAGGCAAAGTGGGGGTTGGTTTTGTCCAGAGGGGCCGGGGGGGGGGGCAGCGTGTGTGTTTGTAGCTCCTGGTTATTTATGGAACTGTTGTCATTGGCTCCCACAGCCAGTGTTATTTAGTATTGTTTGTATTAAGGTGGCTCCCGGAGACCCCAGCTGAGATTGTGATTATAATGTGCCAGCTCGGTATGCACTGTCTCTGCCCAGTGGCTGGTCCGTGTGGAGGATAAGAGCCTACTATCGCCATCAGCTGATGTCTGCTGAAGCGGTGGAAGCATGTCTTCTGGTGATGACGGGTCCTGGTGCGGAGATCACTCTGTGGGCCTGACGTGCAGACAATGCAAGGTGCTGTGCATAGCCAAAGGTACTCTGGGGTGCCAGGAAGGCGAGAGGATGCTGAGGCTATTTAATTGGTTGGAGCAGGAGGCTCCAGATTTGACCTGTGTTTCTTTTTAATCTGTCTCTAAAATGGTCTAATCCTTTACTTTTCCTCCCCAGCCCTCTGAATTCTTGAGCACCCTGCAGTAATGGGGGGTGATGTACAGTGGCAGGGCAGGCCTCCATTCTGCGTCTGTGAGGAGCTCTTATAAACAGAGGTGGGAGACCGTTTATTTTCAAACATTTTCTTAAAACAGCCCCATTGTTTGCTGAGTTTTAAAAATCTGTCGTAACTTTCTGCATTTGGACACCCAACGAAAAAGAGGGGAAATGACATTAGCATGCCCCGGCACAACCCTCTGTGACAAAATCAAATGTGCTGCTTTGTGCAGTCGGGAACATAGTCTGTTGTATGCAGAGAGGGGTGTGTGTGTGTGTGTGTGTGTGTGTGTGTGTGTGTGTGTGTGTGTG
>NW_020664725.1:17319712-17337937 GCF_002925995.2 Terrapene triunguis | reverse complement strand
TGTGTGTGTGTGTGTGTGTGTGTGTGTGTGTGTGTGTGTGTGTGTGTCTCCGTCCTTCATACTGCTTGTTGGCTGACACTGAACAGAGGGCCATATGCTCTCGCTCATGTTGTTACCAGCCTAAATTGCTGAGAGGAATGTTAAATTTAGGGAAACGAGAGATACTCAGAGGTTTCTCGTTCACGTATTTGGGCCACATCAGTAGAAATGACTGGAGACAATAAGGCTGAGTCATCTTAGGGGAAACCATTTATCTGGAATTGTCAGTTTTATTTATTGCACATGTGTATTTGAGATTCAGGCCAGACTGCCAAGGGCCCCTTCTGACGTGCGCTGCTTTTATTTTAGTTCAGGGGACAGAAGCGGAGTCAGACTCTGGGTGTATTTTTTCATTTCAGCCCCTTAGCCTCCCTCTCTTACCCTTTGGGAAGGGTGGCCCTTGTATTTTTGGGTGAGATCTCCATGCCCTGAAACCAAAAGGTGTAAACTGAAGCCTCAAATAGCCACGGCCGCCAGCCTGGCATCTGATGCTATCCTGCTCCCATTAGTCGCGTGCTTCCTTAACTGCCCCTCGAGTCTGGGCTTGGACTGATGCTGAGACAACTGGAGGTGTCGCATGTCTCAGCAGCTGCCCTACATCCTGTGACGAGAGGGGTCCGGCCACTGGGCAGTCCCCAGCGCTTGGCAGTGGCTGCACGCTCTCTCTCTCTCTCTCTGTCAGCAACAGCTCTCTGGTCTGAGCAGGACCTCACTTTGGCTTGCCTGCCTCTGGCCATGCTCAGGTGAATGACTTCCCTGAGGGAGAAAGGCGAGGGGTGGGGACTGACAGTTCCAGGGAGAGCTGCGGGGGACTCCAGACATGGGTCGTACTGGGAGAAAGGCAAAATACCAGTTGGGGGAAGGGCGCAGTAGTATTTTACACCATACGCTAGGAGCGCCCCAGTGCTCCCCGCAAGCCCTTGATTCAGGGGTAGTGTGACTTATTCTACCTGCTCAACCCTCCGCTTCCAGGAAACTTAAACTAGCCGACCACTGTAATTCCTCAAGCTACTCCCGCTTGCACGGGACACAGGAATGCAGCGGTTGTGTCTGTACGTGGGGGAGGGCCTGCGGATAGGGCCTAATGGATGGGTGTGGGGTTGGGGTATTGGAACCTAATGGCACCTCTGACTGGGTTCCCTGTGGCGCGAAGAACTGATCTGAAACGCGAGGGGGGGGGGAAAGCCGGGAAATGGCTTTTAGCATCAATATTCAGAAACCGAGGGTGTAAATAATGGATTAGCTCTGCAAATTGGAGCCCAGCTGTCCATTGTGGTGAAGGAGAGCGGGCTGAGTATCGGGCCCATGTGGGGAAGGCTCTGCTTTGTCCTTGGGGTGCTGTGGGTGAACTCTGGGCCTGGTGCGAATGTTCCCAAAGGATTCTGGGACTGCTTCTGCTCCAGTAGTGTCATGGGGGGGGCTTTGCCTCCAGATTCAGTGGGAGCAAGATAGGATCCTCTCTCCACAGTTGCCAAGAGGAAGCTAGGAGGGAATGCCGGATAGTTGGCAGGGCAGCAGACACACCTCTGTCCTCACACCACCCACTCATACAACACAAAACCTGCCCCTCCTTGGGGCCTGGGAGGGGAGTGTTCCCTTTTCCCACCCGCAGGGAGTAGCCCTGTGACTTGGAATGGCTTTTATTCTAGATCAAGAGATAAAACCCAACAGAACGAAAGTCAGGTCTCCAGGAGAGAGCCCAGCACATGCGGCGCCTCTGTCGCGGGCTGCCGTGACCTTGGAGAACAAAAATGGCAGCTGAACTCTGGGGAGGCCTTAGATGAGTGGGAACAGGATCAAGTTCTACCAACA
Organism: Terrapene triunguis; assembly: GCF_002925995.2. Lineage (NCBI taxonomy): Eukaryota > Metazoa > Chordata > Testudines > Emydidae > Terrapene > Terrapene triunguis. Next base: position 17,336,086 of record NW_020664725.1, on the reverse strand, counting down.
CCTCTGGCAAGTCTCCATCGCAGGGTCAGGCCTGTACAGATGCAGCCCCCAGAACAAGCCCCGCTGAGTCCCAGAGCTGCATGCCATGGTGGAGACGACAGTCTGGATGCAGATCATGCACCAAACCCACAAGCCGTTGCCCTCCTCTCCCATGAGGGACCCAGTGCAGGAGCACTTTGGGGGTGGCTGTCCTCTTTGTCGTGATCATCCCCTCTGGAAGGGCCAGGCAGGTGTCTGGTGTCCTTCAGTGGCTCTAGCCCTGGGTGGACAGGTTGCCCTGTTACCTAGGGCTGCCATTATGCAGCTAACGTCTCCATTGATGGTGCATGCACAGAGGGCGAACCAGGCACCTACGGCGAGCATGCGCCGCCTCCCCAAGTCCAGGCTCTAGTCTAAGTCCCAGGGAGTGATGGGAGCAGCCCTGTAATGCCCTGTCTCTGTCCAGGGAGTGTCAATTAAAACACCTTCTTGAAAGGTCTTTCTGTGTAAAATAACCACACAAGTGACTCCATCCCCTCAGGTGCTCCCTAGTGCATCCTGTCCAGTGTGCGTCTGCCTGGCTCTGAGGGTAGCTCTCTGGGGCAGGCACTGTGTGCGTTTTATGTCTTTCACACACTCGGTGCCCTATTGCTGCTTAGCTAATAAGGGAGCTCCTTCTTTGAGTCTTTCCAGGCTACGAGAACAAATAGGTTGGACTTTACTTTTTATCTAAAAAGTAATCTTGCATGAGGCGTCTACCTTCCACTGTTCTTGCTGAAATTCTCCCTGCAAAAGCTCCCTTCCGTTCAACAAATGGTCACTCTTTGGTGGGGATTGTCTTTTCTTATCTCTCTTGCTTTGCCTTAGAGCTGAAAATGCAGGTTCTTTTCTGTTTCTAGCAGGCAGCGGTTTGTTTGAAACACTGACAATTAGTGTAGTAGCTGTACCTCTAATGATACTGTATTGTGCAATATTGTTAAAATACTTCAAGCAGCATGCACTTGTTTTCCAGGAAGTCTGTGCATTGTGGGGGTGAAGAGGAAGGTGCTGGACTCCACAGTAGTTTTGATCTGAACCAGTCCTAAGCTGTAATTAGGCCAAGGACTTGGAGGAATTGATTTGCTGTGATGCACAGGGAGAACCTGGGCTCTCTGCCCTTTGAATCCTCTGTACCCTAACTCTGATTAGTTCTCCTGCTAACTTTCCAAGTGGCTCCTCTGCCGTGGCCTGGGTATTCGTTATTGATCTCACTAATCTGTTAGATCAGGAACACGGTTTGGTTCAGATCCTATTTCTGGCTTGAGCCAGCTGCTAATCAGCTCTTCCTTGCAGAGGCCTGGGTGTCAGCTGAGGTGGTCTCTGTTGCTTGGTGGTGAGGATCCTTCAGAAGGCTCGGCACTAATTACATATGGCAGCTATGTATATGTTACAGATGGGGGATGACTTCCCTGCTCCCCTTACCCAAGAAACAAAGGGCGCATAAGGGATTGGTGACTTTCGTAAAAGCAGCCCTGCCATGGCGTGGCCTTTCCCAGACTCCAGGGCCACGGGGAGGGGTTAGGAACAGAGCTGGGCAAAAATATGCAGATAATTTTTTTCATGGGGAAACGGTGAAATGTTTTCATTGTTTGGATGAAGGGTGGAGAAATATCCTGGGTATCGAAAGTGAGAAGAAAATTCCAGTTTTGGGATGTAACAAAGTTGACTAGTTCTAGTTCGGGATGTAACATGAGTTGAGTATGGATACACATTTTTCTCCTCCATTTCTTGTAGCCTGCAGTGGCAGAGCTGGGGATAGAATCTGGGAGTCCTGATCCCTCTCCCCTTGCTCTAACAGGGAATAGCTATCAACGCCACAGCCAGTTCGCCTCCTAGCCAAACATGGGCTTGATTGCAGCTGGACGTGGGGTGTGTGGAGCAAGGAGGGGGAGTGAGAGTTGAGAGTAAAGCAGCACTTAAAGGGTTAAATAAGGTTTTGTTGCAGAAATTTAAGCGTGGTGATGTTTTTCCTCCAAAAAGATTAAAATTCATCCTTTGCCATTAAGGACAAGGCAATACGTTCATGAAATATTGATGCAGTTTGTAACCTGCGTTTGCATGTTTCAGTGTGTGGCACAAACATATGTTTTTAGAGTTATTGCATTATTATTTATGAAAATGTAATTGTTTGAGATTCCCCCTGAACTAGACCGTAAAATTCTCTGTGCTGGGAAGGTCTGGATGGCTGAGGGGACTGGTCACGGGGTCTGGAGCTCTTCACTTCAGGTCACTGGTTCAATTCCAGTTGGTGGTGAGTGGAAGATTCTTGCCATCTGATGTGACTGACTTCATGTGAAATGAGTTGGGGGGGTGTGTCTCAGCCCAGTTCCTATGGGACAGCTGGCAGCTTCATAGACATGCCTGTAAGTCCTGTGAAATGGCCACCTCTGCCAAGTCACGGGGCTGGACTGGAGGAACTGGACAGGGTGGAGGAAGCTGTACCCATCTGACTTCTCTGGCCCCATTAGTGTCACAGCACCCTGGGAGGCAGGGAAGTGCCCTGAGCCCCATTGTGCAGTCCCAGAGACGGTGACGTGCCCCGAGTGTGTCAGGGAACCTGGCAGAGCAGGGATCGACTCCAGGTCTCCCGAGTCCCAGACCATGGCAGGCAGATGGTCCCATGGGGATTGAGAGTGGGCCTTAGTCTCCAGGTCTGTCAGCGTTCAAACCCTCCCCACCCTTGTTAGTGCTGCCGCTTGTCTCCAGCTACTACAGTGTGTCTGCCGCACTCGCCCCTTCAAAGCCTCCACTTACTGCATAAAGCGCTTTCATGCTCTTGGGTAGAATAAAATAAAATAAAGCCCTTTACAGCTGAAAAACTGAATTGAAGGGAGGAGGAGGTTTTGAGCCTCCCGCCGTTCTCTCTGAGCCGCTCGACAAAGCAGCCTCCCAGCTTGGCGAGTAAGATACCGTAAGAGGTTTTAAAGTTGTGACCTTAGCAAATGTATTAGACGGGAGGAAAGAGCCTTTTTTTCCCTGCCTCTTACGGTGTCAGTGTAGTCGTGGCTTTTAAACCGCATTACACAGGCTTGTCATCCAAGATAAAATGTTATTAAGATTAAATGCTACGCAGGGAACAGTAGGGGACTTCCCACCGTTATATTTCAGTGTCGCTGCAGGATTGCCGTCCACAGCGCAAGCCTCTGCATTCGCTCGCAGTGAATCCATCACCTGAAATAGGAGCTAAAATGTTTCTCACAGCGAAAGCCCCCCTCCTCTTCGATACTTGTGTAAGGTGCTGGCTAAGGATGCTTTGCCTTCCTGTGTGGGCTGGCCCACATATTAGATAAGAGCCTACTACTGCTACCAGCTAAGGGAGTAACTCCTTTTCCATTTTGTGGAAGGCCCGGGGTTTTGTTGGTGTGGGCAATATGGTACGTACAGCCACCTGACTTCTCCCCTCTCCAAGATTCAAGCCCAGGGGTCTGATTCTGCTGGTCACATGTGGCCCTCCTCATTCAGGGAGCTTTGCCTGCATATAATCTGCAGTGCTTAGGCCAGACTTCGGGCCTGGGTGGGTGAAATGGGGTACCTGCTGTTGTGCTCACTGCGGGTTAAACTCTCCTGCTGCAGATGCACCATGCCCGTTCTGCGTGCGTGGTGGGTAGAAGAGGAGGGACTCTCAACCCTGCCATGCACATCAGACGGGGGAGGCTTAGGGAAGGAGCAGGTTGGCTCCGGGTCTGTGGATCCATGGGCCACATAGCAGCTGCATGCTCCCTGCATGGGGTCAGCTTTATTCCAGCCATGCAGAAGTCAGGTGCCATGGAGGGGGCTGTCTGCGGTTCTGTGCCCTGCTGGAGGAAGGGTGGCCTTGTGTGTGAGATTGATTGTCCACGTCGCAAGCTCAGCCGCAAAGCCCATGAATGGTAGAAGCACTCGCTCGTGGCATGTGGAGATCCAGAGCTGTTCAGAGCTCCCTGGGAACATTGCAGGGCACGGAGGAACTGGGGCCACGGGAGAGTCCCCCTCTTCTTTGTTTCACTGCCTTGGAAGGCCACGGAGCCCCCCCTAAACGTGGGGTGGGCAGCAGAGAATGAGGGACCTTGGGGAAGCTGCTGCAGCACCCTGGCTGGATGTGTGTGACGGGTCCCCTTTGCGCCCACATCTTCCCCAGCTTGCGTGGAAGTGGATATGGAGTCAGAGTTCCTTTGTCACCACCCAGCCCCTGGGGCTCTGTGGGGATTTGGGACAGGGAGGAACAGCAGATCCAGCCCCACTGCATCGCTGACAGCCTCCCCTGGAGGGGTGTTCTGGACCCTGCCAGTAGCTCTCCCCCAACTGGGGCTCCCAGGCTGTTGAGTGAGCACTGTTGAGCACAGGCCTGGGTGTGGTGAAGAGAGGGCAGCGTGATGCTTGGGGTGACTCTGGGGGGATGCTCTGAGAGCCCCTTTTCTGTCTGTTTTCTCCTGTGTCTGGCTCATCCGGCGCGCTGGTGCTCCTGGCACTGAGCGTTGCTGGAAGCGGTGGCCTCTCCCGTCGCTGTCTCTGGGGCTGTCTCTGGCTGCGGCCGATGCGTGGAACGGCAAAACAAGGGGTTCTGGCTGTGGTGAAGTGAGCGGGAGCATCAGAGTCCTGGCCTGTGTGGAGCTGACAGCGAGCATGTGGGAGGCCGAAGGGCCTTCCCGGGGCCCCTCCTTCATGGATCACGAGAATCATTAACTGCATCCCTCTCCTCTGCCTTTCGTTTGTGCCGCTGTAGCGGTTTTACAGACCCAACGCTCTGGGTCATTATCTTCACATATGCTGCCTGTCGCTCCTCCCCCCACTCGTGCTGCGGATTCCGTTCCTCCTCTCTCGTTTCTTATTTCGTCTGGGATGTCCTTGGCAGTGGCAGGCGATGCTGCAGCGGGCCTGGGGGCGGGTTACTGCCATTAAGGACAGAGGTACCTGTGCCGGGCTCTGGCTGGCTCCCCGGCGAGAACCAGTGACCCTTTGCATGGCAGTGGGGATGTTCCTGCAGGAAGCCCCTGACTGGAGTCTGGAGAGGGCTGTTGCGCCGGGTTACAGCTGCTTGTCCGAGAGCAGGCCCTGTGGGTAGGGCAGCAGGCTGGAGAGCTGGGGTCCTTTCCCTGCCCCCCTCACCCCCCCGGGACCTTGGTCTGTGCACGAGTTAGGACCGATAGCTGTCGTGGGCAGAAGTCTGACCTTCTTTTGAATGAAGCATCTTGCATTCCCCTAGTGCCCTCTTCTGCCTCGGCCAGCAGCCGGGTGGGGGAACGAAGGAGGAGAAGGGGCCAGGAGGCCAAAGCTGGGTGAGGGATGGTGGGGGAAGAGACTGGGGGAGCAGAGAGGACTGGCGGGGAGCAGAGACAGGAAAGAGCCTGTTGATGGGAGTGGGACTGGGAAAGAGGTGAATGGTGAAGATAAAAATAAGCCAGCCCTGAAAGAAGAGAGAATCTTAAAGCAAACGCCACACCTGGGTGGAATCAGGTGCTGGAATTTAAACCTGTGAGCTGAGTTATTTCTAACCTGCAGCTTGGAGATGTAAGCCGTCCCTCAGCTTATCAGGAAACCCCTGGGGAGTGCAGAGGAGAGGCCCAGAACTCTGCCCTGCTTACCAGAGTAATGTGTCACACCCCATTTTCCATGCAGCGGGGTAGGGAGAGCCCCACTATTCGTTCTCCCTGTGGGGCTGGAGACAGACCAGGAAGCAATCAGGATCCTGGACAGTAGCTCAGGCATCCCCATGGTGCTTGATATTTACTTCCTCGCTCCCTCCATGGTGAAGCACAGATACTCCGGGATGGAGATGCACAGAGACAGCATGAGCTAGGCTGGCAAAGCTTAAGGGCTCAGCAATAAACGTGGCTGCACAATCTCCCCTCCGCCTCCTGTCATCCCCTCCCACCCTCTCTCCAGATCTCATTAGATGGAGTTCGTGTCTGAGGAGATGATTTCCTGTCTCTGCCCATCACAGAATTGTTCAAAGCCTCAGCAAGGCAGTGTAGGAATCAAACCTCCAAAGAGGAACCCGTGGCGAGTGCCAGCTCCTTTGTAGTGCTAACGTGAAGCTGGAGGTGGCTGTGGAGACTGAGTGTGCAGAACAGGGGACTTGTTAAGCGCTGCCTTGGCTTTGCTGGTGACTCGCTCTGAAACCACAAACAGGTCACTTGCCCTCTGTGGGCCTTGGTTTGCCCATCTCTAGGACAGGAAATAAAACCCAGGGAACCTGGGGATTTTTTTTACAGTTTACTTACAGTTCATGGGGACTCTTGTCTGTCCTATCCAGTGTCGTGGTGGCGGAGGGGCTTTTAATCACTCGGACTGAATGCACAGTGGGGTCTCTCAGTCCTGTTCATCACAGCGGCTCAGATGGGGGACGTAATGCCTTTGTCTTTCCTAAGCTGCTGTCCAATTCAGATGAGAGGCTGATAACCCAGCCTGTGAATGTACGAGCTAGAGATGAGCCAAAGGCAGAATCTTGCAGCCCTTGGACTCTGTGGGTGGCTGGTTGGACTGGGTTGCCCTCACACCCCTACCGGTCAGCTCCTGAACTGGAAGGAGATGTCCTTTCCTTTTTCTGATGGGGCTGAAATAGTTATAGCCCAGACTAGCTGGCAGCAGTTCACATGCATGTGTCTGAACCCCAGCCTTCAATCCAAACCCTGCAATAATCCCACCTCTCTGGCTTCTCTAGTATCAACCCTCTCCCTTCTGCACGGCTTCATGGCCCCTGTAGGAGAACTGAGGGAAAGAGCATGGCCGTGCAGGAAAGAGATGCTCAGATGCTGCCAAATTGAGTACGATACACCAGGGATATTCCTTTCCTGAGCTACTGCATTGTCTCAGCCTTGTGCCGAGAGGCGCATGCCGAGTGTAACCGGATCTGTAAACATGCTGGGAAGAGTAATTGAAAATGAGCAAATTCATTGCACAGAACATTGAGATGGCGTGCGGAGCATCCAGCTCCCTATTATTAAACAACACAGAGCCCACACTTAGGGACTGCAGTACCTTCTTAGCTTAACTGACAGTGCAGCGAGAGCATTAATGTACTCCGGCCTGCGTTCGTGTGTGTGCGAAGCCTCCTCCTGCCCCTTGCCAGCACTTTGCCGATGTCAGGGGTTTGTGCCGAGAACCCGTGACGTTAATCTGGGGGCTGCAGTGTGGCTCCGCTCATTTGCAGTGATCTGTCTGACAGAGCCGCTGGGCTTTAGCGGCACGCAGGCTTGGTTTGAGGTCATGGAAGCTCCTTTCAGCCCGACTTCCCCATAGAAAGCCCCAGCGCATTAACTATAGCTGGTGGGTGGGAAGGGGGCATTACCAAAGCAAAAATCGCCATTGTGGCAATTCAGGCAGGTGGGATTTAGGGTTTGCCACTATTTTTCCTACCCCAAAAGTCTGAAGTATTGTCAGTGTCGATGCCCAATGGCCAGTCCAGGCCAGCTCCCGCCATGCAATTTTTCTATTACCACACGCTGCTGCCTTCCTTGAAACTTAACTAGAAGCATCCTGGATCAGCCTAGAAGCCTGAGAGACGCATGCAGGGAGAAGGCCTCTGAAATGCTTTAGCTGGTAAACCCTGGGAAGACCCTTCCTCATTCTCCCTGTTTCCAGCTCTTGTTCTTACTGACTTGGCAGGTTTTTTGCTCCGATTTCTGCTGCTGGGTTGGTGGCACTTGCTAGTGAAACCCTGTCTCTGTCCACAGCATGGACACTGGCACTGCTGGCTTTCCCGACCCCTGTGACCATCCCTCAACCCTGCCTGGAAAGGACAGTGTCTAGGGACGAGATGACAATGGAGTCTCCCTGGCGCAGATGGCTGCTTTGCTGAGAATGCCAGCAAGGGGGACAGTGCCCATTGCACTGAGACACCCCGTCCCCTCTCAGGGCCTCGGGGTGCTTTAAGCCCATGCAACTGAACAGCGCTGGGGCCAGGGCAGGAGGTGATGGAAAACCTCCCATTTCTGTTGCATGCACATTCATTTCCAGGGCCGCCCGGGGGGGGGGGCAAGTGGGACAATTTGCCCCGGGCCCCACAGGGGCCCCTACGAGAATATAGTATTCTATAGTATTGCAACTTTTTTTATGGAAGGGGCCCCCAAAATTGCTTTGCCCCAGGCCCCCTGAATCCTCTGGGCTGCCCTGTTCATTTCCCAAGCAGGAGCGACGCTGGCAGCAGCCAGAAGGTGCAGTTACCGCCCAGATGTGCCTACTCACAAAGGGAGCCGCGGGGTGGCGTCCTGGGACTGGCTGGTTGTGCCTGGCTCGAACTCGCTTGCCCCTGCTGTCGGAACGACCTTTGGGTCTTGTCCGGCGCAATGTTCTGCAGCGTGGTGCTCCTGGCACCCTGTCGTACCAGTGTCTAATGCGGGGCCCCCAGCGGTGAGAGAGCTGCCAAGCCAGCGTGCTCTCTGCCTTCTATTCTTTCCCCAGCTCCGAACCCTGGTGCCGAGTCATGGTGCTTCCCCTGGCCCTATGCGCAAGGGGGCCTTGTCTGTCCAGGATACGGATTCAGACGAGTGACAAGCCTGGGATGGGAGAAGGGATCCGCTGGCAAGTTGCACTTCATTCTGTTGGTCTGGGCTGCAGCACAGCCAGCAGCAGCATCTCCCCCTGCACCTGGTCCTGCTTCCCCACTAATGTTTCTTAACCCTGCCTAGAGAGGCCCCCCTGGGGGTGAGATGGGGCGCGGGCTCTGACCCACTCTGTCCTTGACATCACGGCTGAGCTGCCAACACAAGGGCCATGCAGCACTCAGGGTGACTGTGGTGAGGACACGCCTGGTTTGGGGCGTGGCTGGCAAATGTAATGGTGTTTTGGCCACTGCTGTCCTGGGCTGGGCTGTCCCATGCCCTGAGCTATCCAATATCCTCTCTCCCTCCTCTTTCCATCCTGTGTCGCTTCCTGTCGCTGCCATCCTGGCCACCTCTCTACTCCTTTCTAGTAGCTGGAGAAAGCCAACGGTGCTGATGGTGCTAAACTCAACTTCTCGAGGGACAATGCTCCCAGGTGATATCCCCCCCCCCAGGCGTGTGTAGAGCTGCTAGTCCAGGTGCATCGCTTCGTCGTTGCTTTATGCCAATGCAGTCTTTGAGCCTGGAGTCCTCCGGCTCCGGCCAATGGCTGCAGGGCGCTTTCCCCAGTGCAATAGTTTCAGTAAGACAAACGCACGACTGTTTTTTCCAAAGAAAGCTTAACTCCGCGTCACCTGATCAGGCGCCTGCAATGGCATGAGAGCAAGCCCCGGGGGGGCTGGGCACATCTGAGCCCCTCTGAGGCATCCCGGGCCTGTTCATTTGCGGGGAATACATTGCTTGAAACATTGAAACTTTGAGTTGCTTTCCACCTTCCCAGTGGTGTTCTTAACCCGGACGTGCCCTTCTTCCTCCACGCCCAGCCACACTCCCTCACCATCCCCCCATGGAGGAAGTGATTTGTTAAATACCCCTCTGAGCAGCCTGATGCGGCCACTTGGCTTTTGAGCCCCAGGTTTGTCAGCATCGGAAAGGCCCCCAATACATGGATGTTGGTTTAACAGCGTGTCCAAGGGGAAGGGGACCAGAAGGGTTTCCTCCTCTGGTTCCGATGGTTCTCTACCCCCGCACCTGGGTTACCTGGCCGGAGGCTGAATAGTGAGTGTGTTGGGAGATTGTTGGTTTCTTTCTGCTCTGGGAGCTTCTCCTTTCCAACCTCGTAACGTGGCAGGGTAGGTGGAAAGGGGAAGAGCTGAAATAAGCAGCTTCCTCTTTTCTGGGTAGAGACAGGCAGGCTAAGGGCTCCAGTTCTGTTTGCTTTTGGGAAGTGGGGTCGCCTGAGCAGCTGATGACCGGTCGATGGGAAAGGGAAGCATTCAGGCTAACCATGTGAACATGCAGATACTCCAGTTCGTGTGGGTGGGGATGGCTGGAGGTCAGGCAGCGCCAGGAGTTCATGAGGATGGGTGTGCAGGAGGCTCCCTGAGGAAGCGGGATGCAGATTAGCAGGAGAAATACAAACGCTCCTCTGAGCGGAGCTGGGGACAGCGGGGGGGATCTGACCTGTCTCACCGTGGCTGAATTAGCTGGACTAAAGGAAGGATACAGTCTCTTAGAGCACATATTAATCAACAGCTCTTGAAGCCTGGGTTCTGGTCTCTGCTCTGCCACTAACCTGTTGAGTGACCTCAGGCAAGAGACTTCCCCTCTGTGGCCTCTGCCTCTGTGTCTGTCTAGTCTACTTAGACTGTAAGCCCTTCGGGAGAGAGAGCTGCTGCCCCAATGGGTCTGAACAGTGCCTAGCACAGAGGTGGGCAAACTACGGCCCGCGGGACTGTCCTGCCGGGCCCCTGAGCTCCCGGCCGGGCAGCTAGCCCCCGGCCCCTCCCCTGCTGTCCCCCCTTCCCCCGCAGCCACGCCGCCGCGTGGTTGCGTGCTCTTGCAGAGCAGTGCGGCAGCGTGTCTGGCTCTGGCCGGGCGGCGCGGCTGCCAGACATGCTGCTCTGAGCGGCATGGTAAGGGGATCGGGACTGGGGCCGGGGGGTTGGATATGGGGCAGAGGTTCAGGGGGGCAGTCAGGGGATGGGGAATGGGGGGGTTGGATAAGTGTGGGAGTCCCGGGGGGGGCTGTTAGGGGGTGGGGGTGTGGATAGGGATCAGGAGATGGGGAATGGGGGGGTTGGATAGGCGTGGGGTCCCGGGGGGCCTGTCAAGGGGTGGGGGTGTGGATAGGGGTCAGAGCAGTCATGGGGACTGGGAGCAGGGGGGTTGAATAGGGGGTGGGGTCCTGAGGGACGGTTGGGGGATAAGAAGCAGGGGGGATTGGATGCATCGGGTGTTCTGAGGGGGGCAGTCAGGGGGCGGGGACCAGGCTATTTGGGGAGGCACAGCCTTCCCTACCCGGCCCTCCATACAGTTTTGCCACCCCAATGTGGCCCTCGGGCCAAAAAGTTTGCCTCCCCCCCGCCTAGCACAATGGGGCCTTCATTGCAGTTGGGGACTGTAGGTGTTACTCTAACGCAAATAATAATTGTGCTTATCCATCCCCTCTCCTGTTCAGTTCAATAGTTAGTGACTTAGATGTGCAGGGTTTCGTTGTTAAATTATGAAAAGGAAGGACTCAGAGATTTAGTTTTCTTTCCCAAAGACGTCTCGCTCCCAGCTTGTTTGAACAGCGCTAACTCTCCTACTCTTCGGCTTGGTCTACACGCAGGTGTAGTACGGACTTCGCTGTTTGTTAGGGGCGTGATTTTTTTAACAGGTAAAGTGAATTAGGTACAAACCGAGGTGCTTATACCTGTATGATGATGATAATATCTAGCTCTCTTCATTAGTAAGTCTCAAAGCACTTTGCAAAGGAGGTCAGTCTCATTATTCCCACTTTGCAGATGGGGAAATGGAGGCACACAGAGGATCACTCAACAGGCCAGTAGCACAGCCAGGAACTGAATACAGCCCAGAGACTTTCAGGACTTGTCTCTCTGCCTGTGTCTCACTTCGATAAATGTTCCTACCAGGATTTTCTTCTCCTTGATTTCCTTAATAAATGTGGGGACAGCGTGTCCTTCGCTGAAAACGAGCATGGATCTGTTCCCATAACGTTACCCTGGGAGGGAATAAAGTAACTGTTTAATGGGGGAGAAGTAGTCTGGGGAAGATGAGGACTTTAAATGACCTTGTTCAGTGTCTGACTGTGAATGACCATGTGCCGTTCCTCCAAACAAGACAGCCGCATGCGCAGGGTGCGGGGACTCTGGGAATGGCCCGTGGACGTGGCGCGCACGGCCTGCTCTCCTCCTGCAGGAGGACGGGTGTGTCAGCCGGCCCAGCGTTCAGGCCACAGTGACTCTGGCATGGTGTGCACGCTGCAGCCCCAGGACTTGAGCCCCACTCTGCCGGCCTGGAGAAGGCTGGCTGGTCCAGAGGGTGCCAGGCCCCACAAGCTGTGTACCCGTCTGACCTCAGGGGAATTAACTCAGATTTACATCAGCGTGAGCAAGATGACGCTTGAGCCTGGTCTGTGCCCTCCACTTCTTTGACTGAGGAACACAAAACCCCTCTCTTGCTAGCCCCGCCCTGCAGTTCCTCTGAAGTGCAGTCTGTGGGTGCCATGTTAGATCCGCGGGGCTGCCCCTGCTGCACTCGGCTGTCCTGCCCACCGTGCAGGGGGTACAGCCGTGGCGCATAGCTCCTTCCTTTTCCGGCCAGGAGAAGGATGAATCCTTAATGTGCTGGCGCCGGGCTGTCACCTCTGACAAAGCCTGAATCATGGAGGAGATAGCGACCGCTCTGGGTGGGAGCGAGAGCCGGACTGACAGCCTGTGCGTGCTGGTGGGAAAGAGACACCCCGGCTAGGATGCACTGGGACCTAGTTAGAGACCTGAATGACATGTTGGATAGAGCTGGTCAAACCTCTGCTAATTTTGGGGAAAACAGAATCCCCCCGTCTCCCTGTTTAGAGGTGCAGAACTGAGGCCCAGAGAGCAGCTGAGTGACTGCCCCAAGGTCACAGAGAAATCTGTGGCAGAGCAGGGAATTGGATCCAGGTCTACAAAGTCCTAGACTAGTGCCTTGACCACTCCGCCGTCCTGCTCCTAACACGTCTTCCGCTCCAAAGATCTGCCACGCTACGGCCCCGTCCTGCATTGTGACCCCCATTGATGCCTGTGGGGCGCTGTGTGGGTTCAGCAGCGAGCACAGGTCACGGTGCGTGTCAGGCCTAAATGACTTGTATCTTCAGCATCGTGGGTTTGGCCACACGTGCCTGGGGATTGTGTGCTCCTTGCTGGCACGTGCTGGAGAATAAACAGCTCTTTCTGGCCAAAGTGCTCCCTGGGTGAGGTGGGGTCCTGAGGCAGGTAGCTGGGAATAAGGGATGGGAAAGGTCTATCTAGGTCCCACCCCTGCTGGTTCCCCATGCCCTCACCTGCCCGGACAGGGTTATTCCCTGCAGCGTGTCTGGTTTTCAGCCACTCAAGCGATGCCCTCCTCCCCCCCGCCCCATTGCTGGCTGAACACACCTGTCAGGAACAGTGAAAATATTTAATCCTTTACATTGACTTTGCCGGAACGAAAGGGAAGGTCTTGTGGAGCCAGAGCAATGGAGGCAGCCCCAAGGTGCTTGTCTGATCTCCACAGCAAAGCACGATGGAGAACAAGGGGAGGGAAGAACTGCTCTGACCTGACACCAAGGAACAAGAGAAAAACAAAAAGCCGGCGTGTGCCGGGGTTACCAGGGCTGGTAATCCCACTATTGAACCGGAGAGCGCTGGAGCATTAACTTGTCCTCTGCCTGTGCATCGAGTAGCGGGGATGAATGTAAAAGCAATGCTCTTAGCTGCCTTATTAAAGGCTCACGTCTGAGTCAATATGCGCACTTCCCTGCTGGCTTAGGCGGTAATTCCTAAAGCCTCACAGCAGTTTGCTAACACTTTTTGCCTTGAGGGTTCTCTGTTTTTATTTAAAGTCCTCCAGCTCCTCCTCCCATCCTTATTGTCTGATTATTTATTTTTTTATCTTGTGTGAAGGGTCCGGATTGATAGTTGCCATGGGAGGGTGAGGGAGACCACATTGCTCTCAGCCAGGTGGGCCTCGGCAGAGACCCAGCTGCTGAGTCGGTGCTTTCCACTGACTTGTAGGTGATTGTTCGCAGTTCAAGGCAGATTGCCTTCCATAGAAATGATAGCCCGTTATCACTGGTGGATCCGCGGCTGGCTAATGAGATCCATCCGGGATCCAGGGATCTGGTCACAACTGGGGCAGACGTTTCCCAGTGGATTGTGACCTGGAAGCGTGGGAGTGGTTTGGGTGTTCCCGTGATCCTGAGAGCAACGCCACAGGGAGTCTTGCACTCCTGGCAGGGTCACCCGAGGAGGCCAGGTCAAAGGTGAGGTTCCAGACAAACAGCAACCCAAACCCGCCCCCCGCTGCCCCCATGTCCTCAACAGCAGAGCAGGTGAATGAAGAGAGAACTTCTCTCAGTGGCTGTGAAGGCAGATAAAGGCTGCAGCAGGATGGTCTCCAATCGTCGTCCTGTCACCCAGCTTGGACGCTGGTGGGCCATGGTGTCTCCGTGTTAAAAAAATTCTCACACAGGTGTCTTCCATATTCCTGTCCACGTCCTGTGGTGACAGGAGCAGGACAGTGATGACCGGAAGCTTCTAGTCTCAGACTGGCACGCAGGGGGGAAGGGGGCTGGCAGATGGTCGTATTTTGCATTTGGACAGAAGTAGGAGTGCAACTCGGCAGCTGCAACCGTCACTGAGCAGCCCTTTTAAGCATCCACTCTGCTCACCCTGCATGGGGAGGGAGGCTAGAAAAGGTGCCCTGAACATGGTCTGCCTTGCCTCTCCCCGACTGGATAACTGCATCCAGAGAGAGCCCCTTATTGCGGGCGAAACCGAACAATGAAATTTGGAAAGCACTTCAAAGACACCCTCAAAGCCAACATGAAGACGTGCAATATTAACACAAACTCATGGGAAACCCAAGCCCTCGACTGACCAAAGTAGAAAAGGACCTTGTGTTGAGGATCTCGGTATTTCGAGATCCAACAGAGAACAGGAAAGGGAGAAAAGGGAAAGGAGGGAAACACGCCGCAGCCTGACAGATCCTTCCCTTCCCACTGGCTATTTGCATCCTCAAGACACAATGTCAATAACCTTAGCGCTATGGGGCACCCCAGAGGGAAAGAGAGATCATGGAACGCCCCTAGCTCTTGCACTGGGTTGGGACATAATGAAATGGGCTGGAAGTTAGGACTTTGAGGCTTTGTTTCTTACTCAGCTGCAGACCTGTTGTGTGACCTTGGGCAAATACCTGGGTGCCTCTGATCTTGTCCTCACTGGAGTTGTCTAGCACCTGTGTAGCTGCACCAGTGCCACCCTTAGTGTGGATACTCCTACACCCGTTCCATGCACTGCCGCTTGCATCAGAGTGGTTTACCCCTCTTAAAAACTTATCCAATGCAGACAAGCCCTCCTGTTTCTCCATGTGTAAAATGGGGCTAGTTCTTCATGCCTCATGACATCCTTGTGCTGTGGTGTTTGTGAATTAGCTGATGTTCTCTCAGATTCAGTAACATGCAGGTGTGTTGTAATGAACTAGCCATTTTGGGCAGGTGAGCGTGCATGCATTTGTGCATGCACTACTGCTTTCTGGTGGATGGAATTGAAGCATCTCAGCTCTGCTTTATAGGCCCTGACCTGCTAAAAGCGAACAGCTATTGTCCTTTAGCTTCCGGACTTGGGGCCTGTGCTTTCGAAGCAGGCGGCTCTAACGTCTGTTCCACCTCCCCAGCGCTCTGTGCAGCCTAGTGACAAGCATGGAGTCCTAGGCAGCCACGGGGTTGTTACAGTTGTTGTCTTAAATCTGACTCTCCCAGCTCTGGCTTTCTCTCCTGCTCTTCCAGTACGTCTCGGCCTGTTTAGACTTGGGTTTAGATGCACAAATGCGGCAGTTTGAGTCTGAGTAGTTGGAAGCCAAAGGTGGGTGGGAGCCTGTCTCGGTCAGAGCTGAAGGAAATGTTCATGGGACTCCCTCCAAGCCAGAGCAGCTGGGCTCTGTGCACCTGCCGTCAGCCCTGCTCTTTGGGCCAGGAGGGGACACTGCGCAGCACCGTGGGGCTGGGACCTGTCGCGCTACATGTACCTACGTTTGAATTGAGATGAGGTGAGTGGCATGGTTCGGATCCAGATTTCAAACACCCACTGTGGGAGAGGGGTTGCATTTTGGAGTCTGCACGTTAGCGATAGGGTCACACACAATTTGGTTCCAGATCAGGGCTGGGGTATTTTATGATTGTCACTGCACTGGAAGAAGTGCACAGCTCCCCTCTGCAGCGCTGCAGCTTGTAAAGAGTGAGATTATGGGATCTCCTGACATGCCAGGCCCTGTTTGATTGAATGGGCTGGATGATTGAGCCATAAACAGATCATACAACCTTTGGTCACCATAAAATTTATGAAGCCACCAGGGCGTTGATTAAACGGGGCCCTTGGTTGTGCACGTGGCACTGAACATTTATCTCGCATCTGGTGGGTGCAGGAGATCGCTTCCCTGGTTAGCAAATATTTGTTAGCGGAGGGAGATAATCCTTTTTATAGACCTGTGTTCTGCCTCTTCCTGACTTCCTGCCCGACAGGCTGAGGGGATAAACCGCACGTTGTTATTTATACGTATCTCCACAGCCCAGCCATGAACTGGGAACCAGGAGCTGTGCAAGTGCCTATCGCCCCCCCCCCCCCCCCCCCCGCCTCCAAAAGATGGCCTCTGTCCCAGAGAGCTGGCCATCTATGTGGCTTGTCCTCACTTCTCTCTCTGTCCTGGAGATTTCCTCCCCTGAAGAATGAACTTTAATTAAAAAATGACCAAGTTATAGTTTTAATCCAACTGAAGGAATAAAAAAGGAATCGTAGATAATATGATGGGCACAAAG
>NW_020664725.1:17272948-17319312 GCF_002925995.2 Terrapene triunguis | reverse complement strand
CTCTTAGGTTTAATTTACCTCTTAGTGTATAAAAAACAAAACAAGCCAGCCAACCAAAAGCCTTACCCACCACCCCTTTCCCTTGAGTTTCTGGGCAGCGTGAAAGGCTTGCAGAGGAATTGCTGGTTTCCCGGGCAGCTGTAGCGAATGGAGTGTAATGGTTATTAAGGGCTGATTGCACACACACACAGCTGGTGCCAGTGAGCTGAACAATAAAGTAGCCACTCAGGGCTGATTGGGCTAATCTGCACTGCAGACCAGGACCTGTTTTCATTATTTTCATCCAATCGAATTAGACTGTTAGATGACAGATCCAATTAAACCAGTGGAACCCCTAGAATGTTGTCCATTGCCCAGCCATTGGTGAGTGTTTCCTGGCTTCGGTGGCAGCAATGCTAGCCCTTGGCTGGGTCCCAGATGGGAAGGAAGGATCTTGTTTCCCATCTCAGGTGCCTGGCTCATTGGTGGGGGGCTTCTTTGGTGCCTGTCCGAGGGTCTTTCTGTGCAGGTCAAGATTCCTTCCTGAAGGGCAGGCAGCCCTAGCTGTTGTGCTGGCAAAGCCCTTGATTGCTGTGACGGGAGAGCTACCCCCTAGACCAAACACTGAGCTGGCCACTATTCTGTGCTTTTCTAAAAACCCACCCTGCCTGTCTGCCTCCAGGGAAAGCCCAGCTGTGAAGCTCTATCTGGCTGTTTGAAATGCAAGAAATGACGGATTACACCCTTTTAAATCCATCTCGCTCATCACAGACCCCACACTGGCTGTGACTAAAGATATATGTAATAGGATTTGTACCTCCTTGCAATTTAATTACTAGTAGCAAATGATGGATCGATCTATTGATTAACTGCTATTGATTTGCCTGACATGACTTTGAGACAGTTAAACTACATTCTGCACATAATCCACCGGTAATTACTTTATCCTGCCACCAGAGAAGCTGCTGTTCAAAGATTTGGGTGGGTGAGTGAGGGTCCCGTAAATGGTGGTTTTATTTATGAAATTGCAGAAGTGCTATCTGGCCTCTAGTTAAGCAGCTGCTGCCCATCCCCTTTATTTCCCTGCTGTACAAATTAGCTTGTAGTGGGGCACTAGACATACGAGGTTCCTAATGAGGTGAGAGCCCCTGGAGAATTTTGTTTTTGGCTTGTAAAACGGCAAACACCTGACATACAAACTATTGCACATGCAGTGTGAGGTTAAACCCACTTCTCTTAAGCAGACAATGGTCCCTGCGTCCCATTAGCATTGAGGCTATAGGGTTTTGTGTAGTAGGCGGAATCAGTTTGTTAGGCTGAACCGGTACATTTAACAACCTGGCAGGTGTGTGTGGGTTTGTTTGTTTTTTGCTACTGTCTGTGGGAAGTGACAGCTGTCAAGGGGGGAAATAATGGTTGCCCTACTATTCTCATTAAGCACACTCCTCCAGCAACTAGGGGCGTGCTGCACAACTACCGATTGCTAGGGCCCCATTCGTCTACCGGCTCCGCTGTGTGACTTCAGCACCTGCAGGAGTGGGTCCTGGAGGGGTAATGTTCATAGGATATATTGGGTGACAAGAACGTCTAGGTTCCTGTCCATAGGCTGGCTGTAAATTTCAGGTTGGAGGGGAGGGAAGGGGCCCAAAATATACACGTGTTCAGGAACTCCTATTCTGTATGTACCCTGTGGAATTCTCAAGCCTGTATTTCTCTGCGCCAAAGCTGAATGTGAGGTCTTACTGCTATGATGGGACCTAAAGGATGATTTCCCTAACGTGCATGAACTCCTCCATGTATTAGTGCAAATGTTGGCGGGGCCAAGAGACTGGCTATTTTTAGAGTTGAACTTCTTCACTCTGATCCCTCGTGCTTCAAGGCTGGAATGTCAGCCCAGATTGAGAGTCAGCCCAGTGCTGGCAAAGTGATTTTATGGCGCTGTGATGTCTTTAAGCCTGATGGAGGACAGAGGCAGTGCAGCTGGGAGGGGGAAACAGTCCTTAGAAGTGTAATTAATATAAATTCCAGCATTTGGCTTACTGATTGATTATGGAGTTGTCTCCTTCAAGATATTGCTGAGTGTTCCAGCACTCCTTTCCTGTCGTTTCATCCTGTTTGCACCAAAAACTAGAGGAGAAAAGGCAATGGGACCACCAACCTGAAAACTACCTGTGCACCAGCATTCGAGCCAGACTAGACCAGACACCCAACCTGCCAGACTAGAAGTACAATGCTGCATTGTAACGTTTTGCTTTTCCACGTCCCCTCTCGAACTGATACCCGGAGGTGCTGAGCATGCACGACTCCCCTTGAAGTCAGCCTGGAAGCACCTCTGAGAATTAGGCCCTGTGCTGACATCCTTGCTACTGAAATGCAGCAACCTGTAGGAAGGAGAAGGGCAGCTGGCATGGCTCACAACATCCACGGGGAAGAAATATTTCAGTCAAGGACACCGGTGGTAAACTGTCCTCTTGGGAAAAGTGCCATGGGGGGCTAAGGCTCCCACCAGTCGGATGGGATCCAGGGTGTGTAAGGTCTCCTTGAAGATCCCCTTTTGGCAAACCTTGTGGAATGTTTGTGTACCTTGGAAGGACGAAAGGCTAAGCTGACCCTGGTAGGAATTGATCAGTAGTTCTAAGGAGCACATAACGATTTCGTATCTAATGCTTAGTCCATCAAATCATCCCCTCTAGTGCGTGGAGTGAAGGTCTGTGGGGCTAGTATGGTGGCTTGTGTTGGATGCAATGGCTGGATTGTATATTGGGGTCTCCAGTGGTGTGTAGCAGTCGTCATTTGTGACAACTGTGCTTCTGGTCCAGTTGCTTCCCCCCCTGCCACCCCCTCCGTGCATCGTGCTGTTTTCCACAAAGCACTGCCTTGCTTCAGATGGTTGATGTTAGGATTCGGAGGTACAGGCTCTCAATAGAGCTTCACAGTGCTTGTTACAGCTCAGCACAAACACGGATGCTCTTGGTAGCACAGTGTAGGAATAAATGTTTCAGTTGTGCTATAAATAATGGAGTGGGGAAAGATGTTGTGTAAGTGGTGCTCTGGGTTTTGCCAGAAGGCGTGTGTGTGTGTGTGTGTGTGTGTACTGTTCTTTTTACCTTTTTCCCTTTTTTTCAGTCCAACACAGAAAGCTTCACACCAGGGAGTTGAAGGAAAGCAGCTCTGCTGCAAGGGAAGGAGGAGATTAAACTGTTGAAACTGAGTAAATCAATTGAAATCAGGGCACTTTGCCGTGCTGTGAAGTAAGTGATGGTGCTGCCACTTAGAGCAGGACTGTCCTTTTCAGAGACACGTGGCCCTTTTATGCTGGACTGACACACACAGTTCCGTTCAGAGAGCGAGAGCACCAGCTCACAACACTACCACTCCAGCTCTTGTGAGGGTAGTTCTGTGGAGGAGGTGGGTGGAAGAAGGCAGAAAGCAGAGGAAGGCACCTGTTTTGTTGTAAGCAGAAAGCAGCCTGTATGAAGTTGGCTTTGTAATAAAGGTAACTGAATTGAAATCTAATTGTACTTAGATGTCTGGTATGCCTTCTCTCTGATCAGTGCAGGCTTTGTACCCTGCAGTGTGGGTTTTTAAGAGCTGGATTCTCGAATGTGCAGATGTAACACATTTGCAAAGTGTCTGTTTTTGTCCCCTGTTAGTGGCTGGTCTACATGGAAGATAACAGCCTACTGCTGCTAACAACTAGCAGAGGTATTCCTTTAGCTGAGGCGGTAGAGGTTTGTGCTTCAGTGCAGATGGTTCTGGGCTCAGACCTTGCTCATGATGCATGATGGGGCTGTTATGCTCCAGGTGAAATCACTGTGGGTTCTGCACTTCTGGAAATCAAGTCCAGAATGTTTCTGGTAATGGTGGTGGGATAGCGCTCACCATTAGGGTGTTTATTCCCGATAGCTAACTGCAGACTAAATGTCTTTCCTTAATGTTATCCCTTTTATTCATGGGTGAGGGGGGTGAGAGAGAGAGAAGCATCATGAAATTCTCTGTTGCTGTTTGTACCTTGGTAACACCCAGAGTTTCCATTTGGGGTCTGGGCCCTATTTTGTTGGGCAGGGTAGAAATGTGGTATAAGGCAGTCCCTGCCCCGAACAGCTTGCCACGTCAGTTTTAAAAGGTACCATTTTATAGTGAGTCCCAGTTTATGCCACCTTGAATGATTCTCTCTCCATGCTGTTAGAAGCTGAGGCCTGGACCCTTTCATTCCATCGTCCTCCTTGAAGGCTCCTTGTCGCTCTACCTTCCACCGCTGTCCTGGCCATCTGGTGTATCTTCAGTGATGTAGCGCAGAGGTTCTCAAACCTTTCCATGGTGCATAGGCTACATCTTAACACAGAGAGAGTGGTGGTCTCATGGGCTCCTCCCTGCCCATTCTTGAATTGCAAGAGCTGTCTCCTGTCCACTAGTGACCGAAATGATTCAAACGTACTGAGGTGGCCTCTTTGTGTTTCTCTGTGGCAATATGAACAGGGCACCTGTTAATTCTAATGTAGCTGAATGGCCTCCAGTCTTCTACGGGAGGTGTTTGTATAGTGACAGTGTTTGCGTTTTAATGCAAATCCTTCCCTGCATCTCCTGCGTCTTCCAGACACCCACTGTGTGCTGCTGCAGCCTTGTGTGTGTTTGTCCTTATGTGACGATTGCCCTTTACCAGCAATATCACCAAAAAATAAAAGGCTGCAGTTGATTTGCTCTGATGTCCCTGTGCTGTTTGGGAAGCAAAAATGTCCTTCCATTTCCCCTTGGAGCTGAAATCCAGTGCTTGCCTCGCTTGTGCACTCTTTGCCTTGGAGTGCTGGAGTGCGCTCACCTACCTCTGTTCTGGATTCTCCCCCGCTGCTCATAAAGGCAGTTCAGCCAATGGGAAGAGCCACACTGTGGAAAGCGTCTTTGTACAGTGTTGTTTTTCAATAGTGATTGAGATAAAGTGTCCCTCAACTGCCCTGTTTTGAGAGGGGGTGGGACAGCCTTGGAGCACAATAACCAGGTAAAATATTGCCCAGAGGACAGTACAGTTAGAGTGTGAGTCAGTGTCATAGGTGAAGGCTGCATCGGACAATGGGGAGGAATGTTGGCTCTCAAAGGCTGTTTTCCACTCTGAGAGCAGATGCTTGCTCCGCCCTCCCCCAGGGTCCTGCCTTCGTGAGCTTTGCTGCCCATAAGCTCTTCTGAGGAGTTAGTGGCTTTGCTTGAAGCCAACCAGCCCAGCATTTAATGGGTGAGAGGATTATAAGGGGGCTTTGCTTCTCCCATAAATCAGTGTTCTCAGATGTTCTTGTGTTGATGTGGGTCTTGGTGAGGATAAGCCAAGTGCTCAGACAGCAGGTCGTCTGGAGACCCTAGATTTGGTTGGATTTATATCTTGGTGTTGTAACAAACAAGATCTTAATTGATTTATCTGTGGGCATGGCTTTTAATTTTGCCCTAAAGCTGTGAATCTCACACCTAAACCGGTGTGAGAACTTCAGCATCCACAAGTGGAGGAAACCCAGGTTCAGCAAGGACTGCACCCTGAAATTGGTGCTTGGCCAGTCATAGCCGTCTTGGTAGGGAAAGGAATCGCATGCCGTAGCAGCTTGGATGGTAGCACAAGCACAGCCGTTCAGGTGTATTAGCTTATGGAGGCTGGGGAGGAAACACAACTAACAGACCAGAAAGTAAAAGATACCATCAAGGATTTATGTTCAGATAGCTATGTATAAAAGTACAGAGAGTCGGGGAGGGTTCTTTGAAAACCACATGCTGCCGGAGCTTGCTCTGAGGGTTTCCAAAAGGCAGAAGGGCTCTGTCAGAATGCCCGCTCTTTCTAGGGATGTCTGTGATGCTGTGATTCTTCCGGCTTGATTGGACCAAGTCTGTGGGCTGCTAGAATGCTCAGAGGCGGATGGATCGATGCAGCGTGTGGGGGCAGAAGCACAGAGGATAGCGGAGTGGGGAATGGTTTGCACGGGCTGCTTATTCCCCCTCTCTCCCTTGATGCTGTTAGCTCACTGCTGCATGACATGTATGCGTTGGTCCTTTTTTCCCTGATAAATTCAGTCATCTCCTTGGACGCAGAGTTCAATAGCTCAGAGGAACCTTGGGGGACGGGATAGTTGCTTGTTCTTTTCCGAAAGTCATGGGAGCTTTTTGTGTGAACTATAGGAGGAAGAAAAGGGGTCAAAAAACTGGTTTGCTAGAAATAGCTAAGGAGACCTGTTGTATTAATTTAAATGGAATACATGGGCCAAAGGTGTTATCTTAGTCACTGCCCAACATTAAACGGTGTTAAACAAGGACCTGGGCTCGGTGCACCTCAGCCTGCTTAGTCCCATGGCAAGCACACTAGTAACCATCCTTTTAACCGTTAATTAAAGACACAGAAACAATGGGAAACCAGTTAAAGCCTTTGAAATGCAAAGTATTAAATAAGGCTTTTACTTTAACAACATCCCTTGTCCCCTGTCTCTGTAGCTGTAAAGCGTTTCTAAAAGGAACCCCCCACCCACTCCCGTTGAGTCTGATTTGGTACTAATGGGAAGACCTGTCCTTGTGGGAAGTTAGTTGAGATGGGCTGGAGAGGTCATTGCTTCTGGTGGTTTTAGAGTCCAAGGAAAAGCCCCCTTGTGTGACTGTCTCATGGATGGTACCAAAGATGGTGGAATTGTCATCCCAGGTGGGGTGTGGGGTTCAGCTGGAGCTGGTGGGGTGGCAGCGTCCCCTCTCTCTGGCTGGTCTGGTCAGGATGATGAAGGTCCGAGGTCCCGGAAACACTGGGCGTGGTAGCCCTTATTCTGAAGCTCACTCCTGTAGCCTGGGTCTGTTCTTTCGTTCTGTGTTCTTCCTTTTTGTTCCTTCCCCACAAAATCTTTCTTTGATGGCTCCAAAAGGGAGGAAGGATGGAGGGAATCATCCCCTGGTTTGGTTATTTTGTCCACCAATTAGGCCTAATATCCAAAATACTAATTTCGGTTCATTAATGTCCTGTTCCACATCTCCTGTTTTTAACTAGCATAATTTCAACACAGTCCTTGACTCATATCAACTTGGCCTTTTGGTTTAGACTATTTCAGCTATCCTGTCTCCCTCTCATGCCTTTCCCCAGCAACACTGGCTGTTGTAGGTGATGGGGACATCCTGTGGACGGTGACATATGTTTTACAGTTGAGCACACAGTTTGGGTAAATTTGTAGGCACAATGGTCACCACAGGCCCTAATCGAGAGTAAGTGGCTGAAGTGAGTGAATTTGTAGCAGAGGCAGCTAGAGCAGAATTTGACCCACAGAAATGCAGTTTTGCTGTAAGTTTGTCTGCCAGGAACAAGCTCCCCATTAGCGTACCGGTGTAGTGCGCCGAACCTTCCCGCCCTATGTCTAGCTCGGGGCGCTAGCTGACTGGCTGTGGGCATGTCCCTGGACTCTTGCTGTCTGTTTCCTTAGCTGTCATACGTGGATAACACTCACCTTAGTAAAACGCTTTGTAATCTGTGGATCCTAGAGACACCGATGGAAGGCACCTGAGAGAGGGTGGGTGCATGAGACACGTCATGTGACTGCCGTTATTAATAATAAATATTTTGAAGTTCTTGAGTTTGCGCCGCCTGACTCCCGCTGGGCCCTGCATACATTTGATTCTGGTTCAGTCTCTGATATCAGACTTCCTGTCATGCAGCTGGCATGCCTTTCTGGGTAAACCGGTCCTGCAAACAAGAATGAGCTGCATTTAAAACCAGCCTCCCTGCTAAATGCAGAGGCCTGGCTCCTTGCTCTCTGAGCATCTGTTGATGTGCAGCTAATGTGTGCGGTTCCGACCCCACTGAAATCTGCAACTGAGGCTTTCATTCTACCTCACTGCACCTCCAGGACGCCTCTGCAGTTCTTGGCTCTAACTTCAGATGTGAAAGCTGTCACTCAGGACTTGGGGGTGGGGGGAAGGGGAGTTATTTAGGCAAGACCCTTTTCCGCATTGATTGTGTTGAACAGCCCTTGCTGATGCATGGAGGTTCCCATCTTGCTGCAACTGCCAACTTGAGGAGTGGCTGAGCAGTAATTTCAGAAGTTTGCAGAGGGTTGTGCACCTTCCTGTGCCCTGTCCTGGCTGGCCGGCCTCCCCTCCGCTCCTTTCCTGAAGGCTGCTTTGAGGAGAGGACATCTGTGCTGCTTTTATTCAAAGATGCGGTTAAAAAAAAGTGAGATGATGAGACCGGGCCTTCTAAGATGGGCGACAGAGGCACGGACTTCGTAGAGCTCTCCAGGCCTGGAACGTGTGGTCATGTACTTTTGCTTGACAGACGCTGCACTTCTCCCCACCCTCTTTCTGAAACGCGCCTCCGAGGTGGGAGGGAAGAAACGAGCTGTAGGCTCGGTGTCAGGCTGAATGGAACTCCACCATCTGGAGGCCAATGAGAAGTGGAGGCAGGGGAGTGTTTGGATGGACTTTTCCCTGTGGAAAAAGCCCATACAACTGAATAGAAAACATGTGCCTTTCTATAGGCTCACTGAGGCTTCCATCCCTGCTATAGAATTCTATGGGCTGCTAAAAATCCTATAGAAACTTTCTCACTTTCTATCCAATTCTATAGACTGGTAGAATAATTGCTATAGAACCCTCATGGTTTCCTTCCATTTAAAATCACCAGGGCTCTTCCTGAAGGATGCGCCTGCAGTGGGCGAGTCCACGTAATATAGTTGTGTTCTCTTCGCACAGGTTTTATCAATAGGGACTAGAACGAGAAGGAATTTCTACTGTCTGGTGGTGCAAGGCAGGGAAGAGAACTGACCTGGGGGTATCCAGTAAAGATGTCTGCTGTTTTGGGGGGGTTTCTGGCATTTTAAAATCTTGTTTAATGTATCGGACATGTTTGATCTCAGAGGTCTTATGTACCAGTAATAACATCTAATGATTGAGTCAGAAGAAAAGACAGCTCCCCTATTACCCCATGTCCCCTCAAATACCCACGGTCCCCTCTTCCTGCGTCTTGCAGCCCGCTCTGATGCCAGCGGCTCTGGGCTCGGTCCATGCCACAGGAGAAGCTGATTTGGGAGTCACCAGCTTTCCACTCAACTGCCCCCGTTTTTCTAGATCCCAGATGTCAAGATCATGGGCTGCTTGGCACAAAGGCGTCATTTGATCTCAGCTGCTTCTTGCTGTCACTGCACAAGGGTGTTCAGAGCCAGGCTGTGTTCGTAAGTAGCCGAGTACCAGCTGGGTTGGGATCCATGGTCCGACTGGCATGTTGAGTCTGGGCATTGGTGCCTATGGTAGGTGCACGGAGGCTGGGGGAGCTGGGACGATAGCAGGATTCACAGGAAAGGGTCCGTTCGAATGGTTCTGTCTCTTCCCTACTCGTCTCTTTCCATTCTGTGTGAACAACTGTCTCTACGCAGCTGACCAAGCTTCCCCAGGAGTTCCCCAGTGTCATGGAGCAGGTCAAATGGGATCCTAGCAGGCCATGGATGGAATGTGCCATGCACCTATCTTAGGTGTCCCGACAGCCAGCCCTTAACGAGCATTCTCCATGTTGCTCAGCCTGGCCTGAAAACACCTGTCCCATCAGTCATGCTGCCTGGGGGTCTCCTCCTTTTTCCTCAGGCTTCCCCAGAGATAACCGGGTGCCTTGATTTTATTTGTTGTGGAGAGAGAAGTGGCTGTTAAAATTCCAAGCTTCTGCGCTCTCACCTCTTGCATGTTAAGGGCTGTTATAAAAAGGACAGTGATAATTTATTCTCCATGTCCATTGAAGAGGGGACAAGAAGTAATGGGCTTAATCTGCAGCCAGAGTAGTTTAGATATTAGGAAAAACTTTGTAATGCTAAGGATAGTTCAGCTCTGGAATAGGCTTCCAGAGGAGTCGTGGAATCCCTGTCACTGGAGGATTTTAAGAACAGGTTGGACAAACACCTCTCAGGGATGGTCTGTTTCCTTGGTCCTGCCCCAGCATGGGGGTCTGAGCTAGAGGACCTTTTTGAGATGCCTTCCAGCCCAACACTTGCATGGTTCTGTGATTTGGAACAAGATAACAGGCCATTTGAGTTACTCATGACCTGGTTCCCTGAGCATTAACAGTGAGCTCGGTGCGGCATGGGCCTCAGATGATGCGGAATTGCCCAGCCAGGCACGTAGTTCAGAGGCTGAGCGGGGTGGGTACCGCAGTGCAGTGAACCTCGTTGCTGTAATGTGTGAGTGAATAATTGCATTGCTCCGGGGGGCAAGTTCTAGCTGCTAGGCAGCACGGAACTGCTGGGCTTCGGGGAGGGGAGCTCCGAGAACTGTGCATCAGAATGAGAACAGCCTGGAAACCTGGGGGCCAGGCTTGCAGATTTGGTCTCCAGGCCACTGACTGTGAAACTTGAAGTGCCTCGGGTCCGTTCCTCCTCCTGACCCTGCCGCAGAGGAGACTTTGAAAGAGACACGTTTAGCCTTACTGCAAGTGGAGTGAGTACATGCCGTCTGACTGCCTCGCAATGCCCTGGCTCTGCCCTCCATGTGCCGGCTGAGACCGGGTCACACTGTACACACACTACGATGTTTGACAATGATTTTTTTTCACTGTCTACATCCTGCAGGAACAGCCAGCTCTGCATGGCAAAGGGGATGGGGTGTGTGTGGATATGCTGGGAAGGAGGGGGGTTGGTGCTACTGCTTTGCACTTACTGTTACATCCCTTCTTATCCACGCATCTCGGTCGGGGATGGAGCATTGTCATCCTACCTGCCCGGCTTTGTCGGGGCAGGTTATTCCCCAATTATCCACTAGTGGGTTATTGCACGTGCCTCTGCAGCACCTGGTAGCGGCCAGTCAGCCCAGATACCAATCCAGATGGGCTGCTGGTCCGATCCAGCTGGGCAGACCCTATGTTCTCTGTTACACATGGAGACGGTGCGAGAGTGGGAGGACAAGTGACTCCCCTAAAGGTCACCCACAGTCTCCTTGGCAGAGCTGGGAATAGAACCCAGGTCTCTGATTCCCAGTCCCTGGTCCTGTTCATGCACCATCAGCAATTTCCAGCTGGTCCATAACCTCAGATAGTGCCCCAGGCCCTGAACTTTATTTCTTAAATCAAGGTGTTTTTTTAGTGAATGCTTTTTAAGAAAATAAAATAGCAAGGTGGGTGAGATGGAGCAGCTGGTTCCTTCTGGGGAGGCCTGGAAACTACTGACTCCACAAGAGCGGGGTCCCAGCAGAGACACCTGGGGCAGCTCATTTCCCTTCTCAGTGCCCTGCTTTTCCCACCCGTGAGCTGGGGCTAGCCCCCCTCATTTTGCAAAGTGCTTTGAGTTCTCTGGGTGAAGGTGCTTCTGAAGGGCAGGATGTTCTCACTTGCATCAGTGCTTCTGTATTCATAGGGCAGGCTCCCATGGGCACCTCTCTGCAGCAGAGGGGTACGTGGGCGGGGCGGGGCGGGGGGGGGGGAAGTCTGATGGCCTCTTGCAAATTCCCACTGGGAGCTTTGGGCTCTTCACGGGAATATTTGCCTCACTCTTTGCTGTTGCTCCATTTGGCTGTAACTCGCTTAGCAGTTGTCCCCGTCCATCCCCGTTTCTTGGTTCCCTCCCTTGTGTCCGCTCTCTCCTTGCTCCTCCGGTCACCTTTGCTGCTTCTCCTCTCGCTCTGTTCCATGGTAAGCCCAGCCTCTGTAAGCAGGATCCAGAGAGCTTATCCTTGTCTGTCAGATCGTGTGCTTGTCCGGGCAGTTGGCGGACAAAGGGAGGCAGGCTGAGGGGTTCATCAGCCAGAGACAGCTTTAGAGAAGGCATCAGTCTGTCCTCCATCACTTCCTGTAGCAAATCACTTCACTTACCCAGATGCGAGTGTACAGACATGCTGCCTTCGGGCTGCCCTGCTCTCTCCCCACAAAGCCGGAGTCTCTTACGCAAATCGCTTTTCACGCTCCCTTAATTGAAACTGTCAGATGGGCTTTACCTATTTTTTTTTTTTGCAGAGATGCAGACATATTAATTCCACCACAGAGATCCCAGCAGCTACGAGAGATCAATAAAATGAGGTTGTATCTGTGACATATATATTACAGAAGCGGCATCAGCAATATTTCATCTGGAAAGCAGAGCTAAACACACACAATGCAACCCCCACTTAGCCACATAAAGGGCTAGCAGTTTGGGGGGTTTGCATCCTCTCGGGGGGAGGCCCATGAGGTGCACCGTGTCCCTCAGGATTTGAACAAGTGGCTGGTAGGCCCCGCTTTTAATATATTAAAAAAATAATCAGTTTCTGAAAGGATTAAAAGCTCCCCCAAGCCCTCCCCAAAGAGGGGTTCTCCCACCATGCCTGTTCTTCAATGCAGCTGCTGAAGAGCAGCACAGAGCCAGTTATCCCTCCACCTCTGCCCATTTTTTCTAGCTCTGTGCTTTTCAACTTTGGCCATAGCCTGACCCATGATACAGCAAGAAAACTGCTGGGACCTGCCTCCTCTCTAGCCCTAAAGCAGGGATAGTCAATCGGCGGGCCGCGGCAAATGGGGACCGCCAGACACTTTGGAACAGAGCATGAAATCTTTTTATTTACTTATCATTATTGCTGTTTTTGTATTTTCTTTGGAGTCTGTACCTTGACTATACCTTGACCGAGAAATTTGGACTTTGACAAAAAATAGACTACCCCTGCCCTAAAGAAAGTGAGGGTAGTCTGGCATCGCTAGACCTATACATGACCCCCCCCCGGGGCTTGCCCCCCCCCCCCCCCCGGGTTAGGATCCATGTCGGAGCTGACGGCTGTGGATGCACGTTCACTATGCACTGGTGAAATAGTCATTGCGGCCATAGAGAGGGTTTCTCTGGGGGAATCTAAGGGCAAGTCTACACTAAACGCTGTATCGGCACTGATGCAGCTGCGCTGCTGAGGCATGTCTGGTAAAGACAATGTGCCGACGGGAGAGCTCTCACCATAATGACTCCACCTCCTCTGTCGGCGGGAGAGCGTCATAGGGGTCGCGTAGGATGATGGGTGAGAATAGCATTGCTTTCTCCGCAATCTGAAGTCTGAGGCTTCACATAGAGAATGGCCTGCACTGTGTCTCTCAGTAATAGTTTGTATTTGGCCAAAGTTAACTCCCCACAGTGATCCAGGCTAATTGGCTTTTCAATTCAGGTAAAGATTCTTTAGTATTCATGGGGAATTTTGGGGCATGTCAGGAAATGGGCAATATATACAGTTTCCATCTCACACCCTTGGCTCTGTAATGTAGCATGAGGTGCAGACACTAAAACCAAATTTGAGAGAGAAATTTAATTCACCCAATAAAATGTATACACCTCTACCTTGATATAACACTGTCCTCGGGAGCCAAAAAATCTTACCGCATTATAGGTGAAACCGCGTTATATCGAACTTGCTTTGATCCGCCAGAGTGCGCAGCCCCGCGCCCCCCGGAGCGCTGCTTTACCGTGTTATATCCGAATTCGTGTTATATCGGGGTAGAGGTGTGCATACAATTTTTTTCCTGGAGGAGATGAGGAAATTGTATGGCAATGAAACTTGGGTTTTCTGACCTGACGGCATTGTAAGTTTTGCCCCTGGTTAACTACTCTGTGCTTCATTAAGTGAGTCTGCTGTGGACAGAGCATGTTTTCCTGCTGCAGAGTACAATTTGGTAGGGAGCGTTTAGCAGCAGCAGACCAGGGATTTAAGATGCAGCATTTAGTTCTTTGGGAGCGTGTAATCTTATCATGCTGGATGTAGCTGATCTAAACCGATTTGATTTTCTATATATTTATATATATAATAAAATATTGAACTAAGCTGTGAACACTTCATGGGCTCATGCTGCTGCTAGGGGCTGTTTGTGCCTGCCTTTGTGTTGGGAAGTTCCTCGTACTAGGGGGAAGACAGCAAATGGCAAGTAGTGTAATTAATCTCTTCCTCCATAGCCGTAGCCCCATCCTGGCAGGGGACTCAGCCCAGTCCACACAACCTTCCTGCTTGAGCACGCTCAGCCTGCAGAAGGAAAACGGCCTGCTTTTCAGAGCTGCTATTGATGTCAGGGGGGAGCGGTGGTTCCTGCACGGCCCTGGTGTTCAACCTAAATTGCTCCTTGTGGCAGGGCGGTATGCAGCCTGCTGTGCCTTTCCAAGGGTTCTGCTTGCGCCTATAAAATAACAGAAGCGTAGGCTTGTTGGCCAGTGCCTTGGCCTGTTGGTCCGGAATTGGTGCTGATGCAGGGGGACGTGTTTGGGCTGCACACACAGCACGGGGCTGCTCTGACCAACCTGAGCGAGTTTGTTTGGAGAAATCGCCCCCAACCCCCGGGACCGATGGGCAACAGAGACTTTTAAAGGGGCTTTAGACTCAAGGAAGCGTTGACGGTTTGGTGTGGGGCGCGAGAACCAACCAGCTGTTGTCTGCATTCTAAGCTGCCCCGTGATACGGAAGAGACTGTAACGGGGCCTCCAGAGCTGGAGATGGAAGAGCCCTTCAAGGCAACCTGGAGCATCCCTTTGCCAGCGCGAGGGGTCCCCGCTGTGTGTGCAGGACACACCCGACACTGAATTGGCCTCTGCTGCTTCCCTTGGGGCAGCCTGCTCACTGTCCAAGGGAGCCTCACTTCCGTGCTGCGTCCCTTCGTCTCCATCTGAACTCGTTGGTGCTGGTCAGACCCCCATGTGCAGGTTCGTTAACAGGTAGCCGAGGTTTCCTTGCAAGGGAGGAGTAAAGAGGAAGTGTGGCCTTGTGGTTAAAGCCCAGGACTGGGACTTGAGTTAGGGTTGCCACCCCTCCAGGATTCGCCTGGAGTCTCCAGGAATTAAAGATTAATTAAAGATTGTGTCGTGATTAAATCTCCAGGAATATGTCCCACCAAAATTGGCAACCCTAATTCCTGGGTTCGCTTCCTGACTCTGCCACGGCCTCCCCGTGTGACCAGGGACCTATCACTTAGTCTCCCTGTGCCCCAGCTCCCTGTCCTTGAAAGGGGAAGGTGAGCAGCTCCGCCCCCTTTGCCGGTTAGATTGGCAGCTTTTTAAGGCAGGGACTCTCTCTTGCTTGGTGTGTTCTGCCCATGGCACAGGAGATCCTGATCTCTAGACACTACCGGAAAACCCGTAACCATGGGAAGGCTCACAGATCCCAACAGCAGAGCGAACTGCCACTGTATTTTCCCCTTCTCCTATCCTGTACGCGCCACGAGAGCTAAACGCAGTGGGGTCAGTCTCCGGCGGAGTTCTTTTCCGTGTTTTGGGGTCCAGTTGTACCACAGCCTTAACGTGGCTTAAATTGCAGGTGTGGATCAGGCATGGTGAGCTTGCAGGCTTGTGTTAATAGGTGAAATTGTTCGCAGAGCGGGCCAGGCCTTTTCGAATGACACAGCTTGCTTGGCTGTAGAAATGACTCCCCCCATCCCCCTTCCCTTTCAGTCCATGGCAGGGATTTGTGCTTTGATTATTTTCAAATACTGGTTTGTGTAAAATTTGATTTGAGGAAACATTTTTCTCCCACATGCTGTAGGATTGCGGGCGTGTAATCCCCCCTAAATCGCCCGGACGAGGTCTGTATTGCAATGCCGGTATCAGCTAACAAAAGGGGATTAGACAGGAACATTCTGCGGGAAAACCTGCCACTCTTGCAGGGCTTTTAGTGCAAAGAAGATAAGATAGGTAGAGCAGAGCCATTTTAACCCAGTTTTTAAAGCACTCAGGGCTTCTCCTTTCAGAATGGGGGGAGGGGGCTTCCATTTTAAATGCTCTCCCTTTAAATCTGGCCTTTACTTTGACATTTTCATGTGCTGTAGGGAAACACTTGTACAAGTCAGGAGCAGCTAAATGCTCTGAAAGGGGTTTGCCTTGTGCATGGTGGCAGAAGAACACTGTTTAGGGGACACTTGTCGTTGGCTCTTGCTGTACGTGGGCTGCTAGGCAGACCACACGGGTGGGCTCTGCCAGGCGTGACGTTCCAGACAGCTGCGGTTTGAACAAGGTGAAAGGGGAAGCTTTGGCCATGCGCTCCGCCGGAGCTGGCCTGTGCCGAGGGCCGCCCGCTGTTTACCGGTGCACTTGATTGTATTTTCAAATGTTAATTGAGTGACAGGTGCTGGACTGACAGTCCAGGCGAGCCCTGGAGCAGCCTCTGGAGGGCACAGCGCTTTCGCCCTTCCCTGGCAGCGTCTGCTGTCAGGCTGAGGGGGTCTGGCCTTCGATGCCCATTTAGGGTTTGTTCTTTCTCCCAAGGCAGCCAGCAAACGTGCCCATCAGTGGCGGACCCAGGTGGCTTTGCTGTGCTCATGCCTGGTGCTTGGAGGCAGGGCTGGGTTCACTGGTTCACCAAATAGACACCAGGTGGGACCCGCTCTGGGCCACTTGAATTGGACTGGCAACCTGGATGTGACAGGCTTGGTCCTCCGGGCCTGGTCCCTGAGCCCATCTGCTCTCCCGGGCAGTGGTAACTGGGAAGAAAAGAGTCTAAGTGTCTTCCCTTCGTGCCTTGCTCTGAAGCAGGAAGTGATGTGCCCTGCACACCGCTCCTTGCGGAGGCCTGAACGGGATAGAAAGCCATTGCTGTTGCTAGCCCTGACTGGGCCAGATAATCCACTAGCTCTGTTTTGCCAAATCAAGATACCCTCCCCGTGGGGTTACGTCTACACAGCAGCTGGAGGTGCTTCCCAGCGTGGGCAGACGGACACCCTCCCTCTGCTCACACTAGCACGCCTGAAATAGCCGTGTGGCAGCAGCCGCGTGGGCAGTGCCAAGGTTTGCTGCCTTAGGACTGGGGAGGAGTCGACTCCGGCGGCTAGTCTGAGCCGCACCTGTGCTGCCGTGGCCATGCTGCTGTTTTTAGTGCACTAGCTTGATCCGAACTAGCGCCTCTGAGTCCGTGTGCTGGGAACCCTCCTCCCGGCGGCAGTGCAGCGTGTATCCTTCAACTCCGCAGGGCTGAGGGGTAGCGATGGCTGCAGGCCAGTAACTGTCGGATGGGGCTGCTGGCTCCTTGCACCATGACATTTGGTAGATCTCGTGGTGAACGGTAATTAGCATCACCAGTGAGCTCCAGTAAACAGACAACAATGATCCTGCTTGACGTTAAGAGCTGATATCAAGAGCTTCACGCAGAGCGCAACAGGTGTTACTGGTCCTACAAAGCTCAGGAACGATGCTACGTAATCCTGCGCCCTATCGATTGGGGTCTTGTCTATATGCTAACTACTGACCTACAAACAGCCACAGAGCACTCTGGTTACTTTCGTTTTGCTTGTTCTACCACTAATGTGCTGCAATAAATCCCAGGTAGCGTTGCCTGTAAAATTTACACACACACACACACACACACACACACACACACACACACACACACACACCCCCCCATCCAGGGGGACAATATACCCCGGGATTCTCTGAGGAAAAAAATAAACTAACAGAGGCCTGCTGCCTTCCAGCCACTTTTTCTTCCCGAAATGGCTGCGCTCTGCCAAGCACGGGGTGGCTGCTGTGAGTGTTCCAAGCTGCTCCATCGTACACCGCGCACAGTGACAAAAGGCTGTTTCTGCCTTTTAACAGGGGCCGGGAAAGGGGAAAAGAGCTATTTGTATGCAGAGAGTTCGTCGATAAACTATTGTACGTAGGTGGCTAAGCAGAGCGTGGGTTGTATAACCCAGTGGGCACCGTGTCCCGGAAATACCAGCAGCGTAGCCAGGCCCGTGGATATGCTGGAAACAAGGTAAGGAGGCCAGTGCCCAGAACTGATGGTTTGTTGTTGGACTTTTGGGGACAGAGACTGAAGCTGTCTCCAAGGACAGAGGCATAATCTGAAGATCTGTTAAAACCAAACAAATGTGCGAAGTGTTCTGGAAAGTGGGGTCCTTGTCTTCGCTGCGTTCTTGAATTTGGCTTTGATTTTGGCTATGCAGGGGGCTCTCTGTGGGTAGCCGGTGGGGGGAGGGGGTTTGTGTGTGTAAGATTAAAAACAAACAAACAAACAGCCAAACAGTTGATTAATGTGAAAGGTGTGTGTCAAACAGACACCAGTCAAGGAGCTGCGCATTCTGCTGCTGATCTAAGTTCCTCTACCTCCTACTGCTGTTTGCAAAGTCCATCATTCCCTGAGGATTTCCCCTCCCTCCAAAATCTTTGTTTAAACAAATAAATAAAATCCCATCAGCCTAGCACAAACCCCAACTCGAGTATCCTACCGTAGAGGGTGCAAATCAAAGAGGGGGAAGGGGACAGGCCAGTATGGTCATGCTTGGGGGCCCACATTTAGGTGCTTTAATCTATATTCCAAAACCTAAGCAAAAGGCCTGATTTTTTTTCAGAGGTGCTGCGCACACAGCAGCTCCTATCTATTGGCTTCCTCGGGAGCTGTGGATGGTCAGCATCTCTGAAACTCAGGCTGGTTTTTACGGTGCCTCGCTAAAAACTCCTGTGTTTGAAAATGTTGTTGCCACAGATTTGACTTTCACGTTCTCCAGAGGTTGTTAAGAAAGAGCAAATACGTGCATTTCTACAGTACCCCAACAGTGCCTTCTTCACTCACCCTTGCTATGTCTGAGATGAGGTCACTTTTCTCTCATACTGATATGGGGGAGGGGGGTGTTTTCACAACCCAATCGACTGTGCTGGCATTTTCAAAGCTGCTGCAATGTCTTGTGCTGTGACACAGTTTTGTGTATTTTTTACACCTTAGGCCATTGCCCTTTGTGCGGGGTCAAGCTGAATCGCCGTTGCATCTCTCATGCTCTTCGGGATTTGCATTAACACCCAGATGAAAGCTTTTTCTTCAGAGCAACGCAGTCTACAGTCGTCGGGGGGGGGGTTTTAAACCTCAGCATATTGACTTGTGTTTCCTTAAGACTGAAAATTAATTCAAGGGTCTGACCCTGCACAGTGCTGAGCAGCCGGGTCTGGGGATTTCTCTGGGAGTTGTGCATCTCATGCATCCGTCGCGTGCTCTTTGGGGCAGGGACTGTCTTTGCGTGTGTGTGTGCGCGATCGCACGTGCGTGCCTTACCGCTCCCCAAGTGATTGCAGATTGGGGGGCTGCTAGGTGCCACCTCTCAGCACCGGGCCATCCACGAATGAGCTGAGCGCGTGGCACCTGTCACGCACGCCTGCTTTCACTCTGAAGTGGCAGCCCCTCAAGTCAGACCAGCTTCTCTTCTCTTCTCTTCCTGTTATAAGGGGCCGTGTTAAACCAGCTCAGATCCTTCATTATGGCTGGTTTCTCATGTGATCCCCTTTGTTTTTGTCGCTTGTGGGAGGAACACATGCAGACACATTCGAACATCCGCCTTTTCCCCTCCTCTCTCCAGAATGCCCCTCTGATTGCTTCAAGCCTCCCCAAAAGGAGGAGCCTGCCTGATGTCACAACGGCCTGCTGAGGGAATCCCACTCTTCCTGCTTCTTCATCCTGCGTCTGGCTAATTGCTGCACTGAAGGCCAAGGTTGTGAGCCTGCACTGAGGCATTCTGTCTGTTCCAGGCAGCTGGCTGCAGTTTTTGAGGATCGCTGACCTGCTGGGGGTGGGGTGGGGTGGGGGGGACGTGTCATGGCTCCAGCCAGGGCACGTCAGTCTCACATCACTCAAGGCATGGGGTTGTTACAGAGAGACGGGCTGTCAATGCTGATGTGTGTGTATAGGTTTGTACAAGTATGTTACAGGCGCACAGCAGTTGCCAAGCCACGTCGGACCAGTGGGTTCATCTAAGCCACTATCTCGTTTCTGACAGTGGCCAGATCCTGTAGAGGAAGACGAAAGAAACCCCGTAGTGGAAAATGTGGTGTAACTTGTCCACAGAGGGCACTTCTTCCTAACTCTCATCAGTTAGTGCTTGTCTCATGCCTTAAAGCAAGGATATCCCTTAGGATAAATATTCATATCGGATATAACAGTAGGTATTTGTATTTGGAAAAGTGTCCAATCCTTTTTGTCCTGGCTAAGCTTTTGGCCTCTGAATTCTTGTGGCAGTGAGTTCCACAGGTTAAATACCAATAGGGTAAAAATAATGTTCCCTTGTGTCAGTTTTAAATATGCAGCTTGTTAATTTGATCGGGTGTCCCCTTGTACTGTTAAGGGAGAAAGTTGAAGCTCATGTTACATATGCTTTGAGGTCTGCTTGTTTCTTTTCTCTCTCCCTTCTCCCTCCCCCCCCCATACATAAGCCCTTGGGGGGAGCTGTAGGTATAGAACACCTCTGAAAGTCAGGTTGGCTCATGTTCCTTGTGGCAGGATTTAATAAGACATGGATCCTCTGAATAAAGGATTGGCATTCTTGAGAGAAAGCGGGTGGGGGACAAGAGGTGAGGCATGCAGTGGAATGGGAACCTGTCAGCGGGGCAGAACACTGTTAGCAGGGGTGTTTCACAACAGCAATGCACAACTGTGAGGGAGAAATAGACTGAACTGCCTTGTTAGTCCCCATCCATCTGCCATTTCCAATTGCAGTTGGACTTAAAGCATAATATTCCACTTACCAGGTTGGAGATACATGTATGTTATTACGATTGATACCCAGATTTACAGTATGGCTATAGAGCCAGGCTGCTTTCAGCTCCAAGTGAGCGGGAGTTGAGTTCTGGCGTTCTCTCTTCCCGCTGGGGCCGGGTGTCAGCGTGCACTTGGCTGGGAATAAACACTTTCTCCTGTTTAACCCTGCAAAAAAGAATTGTGCAAGAATTACAAGATTAAAGGTAATGAAAAAGCCCAGAGTAAAGAATGGGAAACGGCTCATGTGCAGTGCCTGGTCCTTTAAAGCATCCCCCTTTTCCTCTGCTTTCCTGTTCCAGCCATTACCTCTGCTCAGTCCTGTCCTGTAGCATGAAACGTGAACCTCCAGCTACTCCCTTCTCTCTGAGCACGATAGGTTTCTACCATCTGAGTGTGGTGCCTTAGGATCCCTACTCCAGCTCTGTCAGGAGTGGAAGGAAGGGAAACCCTTCTGAGTTCTGGCTGTGCTTATAATGACAGCACAAGGTCCCTATAACTGTCCAGCCCCAACAGAGACTCAAATAAAACTTGAGCATGTCACCTTCCAGCTCCTCTTTCACATGCCATTTTAGTCTGGGTTTTTACCCCAACTCTTGTCAAGGGAATTCTCTGTCCGTTGTACGGTGCAAGCATCACAAATGTAGCCGGCAGACAGGCCCTTGCACAGCTTCCCAGGTACAGGAAAGAAAGGGCCTCCCGGAGAGCCAATCCAGCGGCAGAGGAGACTAGGTAGGAAGTCGGAGGAACACGTACCGTAGAGATTTTGCATGTGGGGAGGCAGGATGTCTTTGCTCCCAGGCTGGTGCTGGGACTGGAAGGAGTCAGGCTGCAGTCATGACCAAAGTGCATTACTTAATGCAGTGCCATTGATGTGTGCAATAGTCCTCCCCGCACAAGAAGCAGCCAAACGGCTGCTGAGGGCAGCACCAAGACAAGGAAGAACAAAAGTCAAGTCTCTAGGCCAAAGCCTTTGAGGGGCCTAAAGTCAACGGCCTAAATCCATCAGGTGGCCTGTCAGAGATGCTGAGCTCCCCGGTCTGTAGCAGGATGTGGGTCAGTGACCTCAGTGGAAGCGTCCCCGGGAGTTCTGCTTTCCATGGCCCCAGGGCTTGGTGCTCCACTCTGCCATCCTGCTGTGAGACTGGCGTTTGGCACAGCCCGGGTCCCACTGTGGGCCTGAGGCCGCAGAGGCTTCTATACCGAAGGTCTTAGCCTGCTAAGCTGGCAGAGTTTGCCTGGAAAGGTTGGCAACTCCTCCTGTCGGCTGTATATCCGTTCCTGAGAAATTACTGTAATAAAACCAGCCCCAGGGCAGTAGATTTGTGCACATAGCAAAAGCAGAATTACTGAAGGCAGCATAGCACTCAGACACCTGTCCGCTTCTGCCCATCAGACTTCCCTTCCTCCTGCAAAACAGCTTTGCCAAGTGGAGCTGGTAATGCATGCCACCTGGTGGGAGTGACTAGTGGTTAGAGCTGGGGGGCTAGGAGTTAGTCCTGGGAGCGATTCCTAGCATGGCACAGTGGTGGCTAGGAGCACCACCCAAGTGCTATAAAGCACGGAGAGATCTTGGGGTGAGTGGAGCGCCAGGAGTGCGAAGTGTGGTGGTCTTCTTTATGGTCATGGATGGGGCGAAGACAATGAAATTCTGAGAGCTGCTGGGTGCCAGGTTGTCTTTATTCTGCCATCTGTCCATGAGAAGTTATAGACGCCTGTATGCTTAGCCCTGTGGAGTGATAAGATCCTGCAGATGTTCTTGCTTGCAGGCTGGGTTTTGTAACGATTGCTGCGTCAAGAGAACCATCATCAATCTGTTGCATGGGAAAAGTTGCCAGTGGGGTGGCCTCTTAGAGGTGACGTTTTCAAAGTGGTGAGTTTAGGGATTTTTTGGCTGCGTGCATCTAACCCAGCTGAAAATCCTGTGCAGTTCTGGAAATGTTATGTGATGCCACTGTGGGGTGAGGTTTACAGAGCTGGAGGGTTGAGGGAGCCCAGAAGGAGGGGACACTCCATGCGCTGCAGGGTTAATGATGGGTGCAGGGTTAATTCGATTTAACGCTGCTAAATTCGACATAATCTCCTAGTGTAGACCAGGCCTCAGACTGAATCTCTGATAAGAACTCCCAGTGCTGCATAGGCTGGAAGTGGACTGGAGCTGTACCGAGAGGGAGGGGTATCTGGGCTGAGAGGTCTAGTGGGCCCCCGCTGGGGTCACTGTTGGCCGTGGCCATCGTTAACATCTTCATTAACAGTCTATAGCAAGGAGCAAACTCTGCACTAATGAGATGGACAGAGGATAGCTAACCTGGGAGGAGTTGCAAACACCTGGGAGGTCCAAAGAATGGCACATAGAGGCCAGGAGAGTGGTACTGTGGGGAGAAAATGAACAAAATGAGACCTGGCTGGGGAAAACAAACCCCAGGTCTGGGCTTGTAACGGGAAGGAGAAAGTTGAAAGAGACTCAGGAGCGACAGTGAACAGCGGCTAGATCGGAGTGCACACTGCTACGTGGCGTGGGAGGCTCGGGCAGTTTCAGTGCAGCACATGTAGAGGCTTGGATGAGGAAGCAGGATCAACCTGGCTTTGAGACCACTTAGACACAGGCAGTGATGGGCACTATACAAAACCCCTTATCCAGACGGACTCACTTAGGCTACTGCCTTCAGTTCTGGGCACCTCCTTAGTGGCTGACAAATTGGCGGCAGTTCAAAGAAGAGCAACAAACCATGCTTAGGAGAGGTGGAGATTGAGTTAGAGATTCAGAGCTCAGTAATGAAGTGGGGACCGAGCCCTGCAACTATCCAGAGGGTATAAACAGCAGGACTGGGGGAGAGGGATTATTTAAGGGAGTAACAGGATGAAATGAGGAAAAGCTTAGGCCAAGTATAAGCAACAGTTTCCCGACAGCCAAGTCATCTGGGCTGTGGAACAGAGGGAAGGTGACATGTAAAACCACGCGAAGCCGACTGCTAAAGTTACAGATACAATTGTGCTGGGCTAGGGCCCAGTCTGGCCTTGGCAGGGAGAGGGGCTAGCGGTGACCTAGAAGGGCTGCCCCATCTCTGAGCTCTGTGGAGTCTCCAGAGGAACGGAGAGTGACTGGGGAGCGTGTTGATTTTATCCCAGGTCTAAATGGAGAGGGAGGAAGCGAGGAGCTTGCGAGTTGCCCTGTCTTTGCAACTGCTCGATGGCTGATAAATAATTTGTCAAAGTGTTAAAATCCTAAGGGTGGGGCTAGGGAAGAGGAGGGAAAGCGAGGTCAGAATTGCATGAAAAAATAATGAATTGTGCTCTCCTTGTAATATGCAGCGGTCTAACAAGAATTAGAAAATTAATTATCTTCTGTAATTAGTGTAATGACCTACACTATTAGAGGTTATTTACAACCGGAATAAAACTTCCCACTATAAATGTCATACTGTGCTGTCTGAATGTAAAGGCTTGTGGTAAACCGCCACTGACAAGCCTGGCCAATTTTTTGAGGCAGGGAGCTGTTAATGTGTTGTTAATAAGCTGTGGAGAACTTGGAAAACAATGATTTACTTCCCCCTCTAATCACTCGGCAGGAAGGAGCCTGTAGAATGGCAAAACCACCTACCACCCTTCCCCTGCACGTCACTTTGCTCCACTCTCGCAAAACTTTGTGCATGCGTCAGCTGTTTAGCAGAAGGGGTGTGTGTCTGTGTGTGCGTGTATAACTGGAGGTAGCTCTGGGCTGCTAGCTTAGAATGGACCTCATTTTCTAGAACTGCATGGACATACAGCCTCGTCCTTGTGTCTCTTATTATTGTCCCCATTTTCCAGTTAGACGCAGAGAAGTGAAGTCATTGCACAAGGTCGCCTGGGAAATCCGTGGCATGTCTAGAACCCACTTCCCTTGCTTTATTCCCTTGCCCTGTCTTTAACTGTAGCGAATGCCATAGTGTTGGATACAGGCCTATCGGCCTGTTTCCAGGAGCACCTTTAGGGTATGTCTACACTGCAGCTGGGAGGTGCGAGTCCCGGTTCGGGTAGACATACGTGCACTAGTGTGCTTAAAAATGACAGTGTGGTGGCATGGGCCATAACCTCGTCCCAGCTAGGGGCAGCAGCCTTATGCAACAGCGCTTTGCCTTGCAGGTGTCACTTTTCCTACTGGGAGAATGGGGCGGCCAGCCCGACGGGGGGAAGGGAGTTCTTGCGGTTTGCCACGGACATTCGAGATTTGTTCTGTCTGATGCTAGTGCAGCTCTGGCACTAGTTGGAGTGAGCTCTGCTGGTTTGTTCTCCTGTGAAGACAGCGACCAGTTATATTGCCCACTCTCTCCCCCTACCCCAAAATTAAAGAGAAAACATCATCCGAATCTGGGGGAAGTTCTCCAGTGAGTTAGAGCATCTTTAAGGTTTATCAGCTTTGAAGCTAAAGCTACTTCTCCGCATGGCTGGCGGCTGGGAGCAGGATGTACCAACACTCACCCCGCAGGGTGTTGTGCAGAACATTTCACAAGAATGTAGGGTTGGATCCAATCACTGGTACTTTCAACTTGGTATCCTTCCTCTGCTGCTGATCCAAACCGGGTACTGCAAGGAGAGGCAAAACCACCCACAGTGCGTTTGACCAGTTGTTATGGGTTATGTGGGGGAAGGGGAAAGAGACAGATAAATGGGAGGAAAAATCCCCTCCTCGCCAGAGACTGAAAATGCAAATGAAAAACCAGGTTGTCTGCAGTCTGGGACTCCCATTGGTTCATTGGAAGCCATTACTGGCGTCCTACCATTAAACAGTAATTGCTTCCCTCTAGAGTCCTGAAGTTCGGTAGATATTTAACATAAGAATGGCCAAACTGGGTCAGACCAAAGGTCCATCTAGCCCAGTATCCTGTCTGCCGACAGTGGCCAATGCCAGGTGCCCCAGAGGGAGTGGACCTAACAGGCAATGATCAAGTGATCTCTCTTCTGCCATCCATCTCCACCCTCTGACAGACAGAGGCTAGGGACACCATTCCTTACTCATCCTGGCTAATAGCCATTAATGGACTTAACCTCCATGAATTTATCCAGTTCTCTTTTAAACGCTGTTACAGTCCTAGCCTTCACAACCTCCTCAGGCAAGGAGTTCCACAAGTTGACTGTGCGCTGTGTGAAGAAGAACTGCCTTTTATTTGTTTTAAACCTGCTGCCTATTAATTTCATTTGGTGACCCCTAGTTCTTGTATTATGGGAATAAATAAATAACTTTTCCTTATGTACTTTCTCCACATCACTCATGATTTTATAGACCTCTATCATATCCCCCTTTAGTCTCCTCTTTTCCAAGCTGAAGAGTCCTAGCCTCTTTAATCTCTCCTCATAGGGGACCCGTTCCAAACCCCTAATCATTTTAGTTGCCCTTTTCTAGTGCCAGTCTCTCTCTTTTGAGATGAGGAGACTTCTCCAGTTCTGAATCACCAGGGGTCTTATTCCCCTAGAATTTTCCTTCACACCCCAATGGAAGCTTGTCTAGCTTGCCTCTTTGGAGCAGGTGCTATGCCTTTCCTGATGCACAGGCCAGCAGCAAATGGGAGACATTATGCTGCTTTTGCTTTGCTGCCCCAAAATCTTTGTGGCTCTAAAATTGCCCCTTTTCTCTGACGAGGACATGCTGAGTTGGTATCTGGTGTTTCAGCGTGCTGCACGCTGAATTAAACCAGGCAAAGGGGCCTTTGTGATGCACTTTCCTTCCGGGGACCATTCTCACCAGAGAGACTTGGGTTTGCAAACCCAAGTTAAAGCACAAGATGGTTCTCCCCCAGTCTGTAGTGTGGGCCGGCAGGTGGGGCCTTCCACTGAGAGCGCCTGAGCTGGGGTTAGTTTGCCAGTCACAATTAAACAAGTTTTGGCTTCAGTGTGTTGAACCAACTTTCATCTTGTTAATGCACCCCACTGTCTGCGGAGCACCGTGGATAAAAAAAGTGAGGGAGTGTCTCCCATCGGGAGTGAATAGCAGGGGGGCTGCAGGTTAGGGGTGTGTTGGCAGAGCTGTAGGTGAGACATGAGCCCAGGTGGGGTGGATTGGAATTGAGGGACATCCGCAGAGCTGTGTGAGGGTCCAGAACTGGAATAACCGTGTCTGCGTGTCAGCACTGCGGGGCATTTACTGATCTAGTGTGAGTGAGAGGAGTTGCCAGAGTTGGGTGGGGATGAATCCAGGTTGGAGTCTCTCAGCCTTGTACCTCTTCCCAAGTCGGGGTTCTTCCCTGCATCCATTTCTCCACAGAGGGCAAATGAGCGATGGGACTTGTGGCTGGGGTCACTTGGGCACTACGCTGCAATGTCCCCTCGTTTGCCGTTAGCCGATGGGGCTGCTTGATGTGTTATTTGCATTCTGCAATTGTTCCTGGTTCGTGGCTTGCGGTGAAAATTCCAGGCACGCGCGGGAATGAGGATTTAAGTGTAACACAAACTTTAAACAGTGCTGGAAACATATTTATTTTCCCCCCAATGAAACCGTCAAATAGCTGTTCCCCACGCAAGGTAAATATTTGCTGAATCAAATCTCTTTTAGAAAGAACTGTAGGAGGAGACTCATGGCATAATTTGCCCTTCAGAAGTATAACGGAGTGGGTCTTGGCGCTTGTACTGTGAATTTATCTTTGTACAGAGTGTGTGCGAGGGTGGGGTTACTGCCTGCATGAAATACGCTAATTTAACCAACCCCTCCCCTCTGGGAGAATCCTGGGAGGGCCGGGGGGGGGGACACGAATGGATACTGAGTGCTGTTTCATCAGAGAGGTGCCAGTGCATAGGAGCCGTTCCACTGGAGTCAATGGGATGCTGAACAAATTGATCCGGACTGGAGCCTCGAAGTCCACTGGTGCTTTCCACTGACTTTTAGTTTGGGTTTAAAGTCCTATAAAGTTCTAAGGATTTTATCAAAAACCTACCATTGATGGAAACACTGTCATGATTTTAAAAGTGACTTCAGGGGGACGACTTATCAGCATCCCAAGGGCTGCGTTGGATTCTCCGTCGCTGGAAATGTTTAAATCACGACTGGATTTTTTTTAAAGAGACCCAAAGCTTCCCATAGGGTGCTCAATGCCCTTGGAGAGTGGCCCCTCCCCCAATGCCATGTTCTGCCGCATTGAAAAGCCATGCCGGAAATGCAGCATGAATGCGTTTAGGGGGTTTGTAGGGCTGTGTGTGGCCCTGCTTTGGCAGTCCTGGCTACAAGCATGTGTGCCAGAACAGACGGGTCCCTGCACAAGATCCCTTCACTAGAACAAGAAAGGGTAGTACGGGGGACAGTTCTCTGTGTGGCCAGGGTAACTGGAG
This sequence comes from Terrapene triunguis, assembly GCF_002925995.2. Lineage (NCBI taxonomy): Eukaryota > Metazoa > Chordata > Testudines > Emydidae > Terrapene > Terrapene triunguis. The sequence continues at coordinate 17,291,625 of NW_020664725.1, read as the reverse complement.
GTGTCTTGACATTTTAGTGTGAAGTAGCATGAGTCCTGCATTATTAAAGACGCTGCAATAAAATGCCGTACCTGTTACTCAGACAGTGTGTCAATAATTGACATTGGCACCTGGTGATTAAAATGGAATAAGCGCTGACCCAGTTCCCCTTTGGGATTGCACTCCTGTTTCTAGTGTATGTCCATTGCTCAGAAGTTCAAGCTAATGGTGCTTTCCAAACCTGCACTGATCACAAACCAACTGCAGTCCGTGATTTGACTCTGCTGTTTAATCGGGATGCTCCTGCAATAAGCAGGGAACACGGATTCTCAAGCATCATTTTGTGGTGATAAACCGGATGTGGGGTGGGAGAATTTTACAGCTATAACATTGTAAATTGCAAAAAATACATTTACACCCTCTAAAACCTTGGACCAAACCAATAGGATGCACAGATGAGTTGCCAAAGCAATGGGGTGGCCTTCGGTTATAATTTGTCTCCTCTTTCCCCTGCTCCCATTTTTGTTTTCTCTTTTTATAAGATTGTTATTTCTTTGGCGTAGGGGCCATGTCTGACATGAGACGTTCCAAGCACACTTTGGGGGCCAAATAAATAAATGTGTGTGTAGCACTGCAGCGGGTGCGTGCTAGCCGATGTGCACATGTACACGTGTGAAAAATGAGAATCCCATGCACTGGTTCATTGGGCTTGTTCCTGCGTCAGCCCGGTAGCCGGTGGCCTCACCTTGCACACTTGCTAGACCAGTCATCTGGTTGGCTTGCACACCTGTTTGTGCATCAGGCAAATGTGTAACGCACAAGTGATGTGTTATGCAGAGAGTGCTGCTGCTAAAATACATCTACCTAATGTCTGACGTAATCTCAGATAAACAGAGCAAAACAGCACTCCTGGAATCAGAAAAACGTTCCTTCCAACAGACCCTTAATGAAATCTGAATATTACAATAGAAGGTGTTAGATATTATAGCTTAATAATTCAGTGTTTGTGGCACATCCTGGAATTTAAGTGTCTTAAACGTAATTATAGTTAATTGCTCACACGATTCTATAAACTCATCCAATTAAAAAAAAGTTATTAACTTAAAAAAAAGTTATTGCAGGCATCGCACAGCGCAGTACATTTGCAGGGAATAACCGCATGAGCAGGCTGTGCCAATGTGCAGTGTGGCAAATCAGTGATACCTTGTTTCACTCCTTAAAATGCTTTGGGGTTTTATTATTTTTTAGCACCGGGGCCAGACTCTCACGTATGCCAAAGGGCCCTTCCCCCACTCTGGCAAGGTGAAAATGACTTAAAGCGGATGTTAATGATGTGTCCAGGCCCCGTTACACTGCTGGAGGGCTCAGTGCAAATGAGAATCTGATCCTGTGGGTATAGAGTGAGCAGTATTTTTTTTTCTACCGAGACAGCATGGAAGACAATTGACACGGCACTCAGAAGTGGCTTGCTGCACAACTCTGTGAACCTCCAGCAAAAACCAGCACCGCCCGTCCAGGGATCTCCAAGTGCTTTGCAGAGCTGCAAGGATCAGAGCTGGGAGAACGTTGCAATAATAATCATTCCACGAACAGTTATTTGAATGTTTAAACAAGTTCACTTTCCCCGTGTCTGAAAGTCTTGTGCTCACTTCCTATGAGCATTGGTGATTGAGTCTCACTAGCAGGAATGGTCATGGAAAGGGGGTTTTGAGCTTGCACGACTGAATGCTCACCCAAATGAACGTGTAACTCGCTTACCGTGAGCTGTTGTGCTGACCACCATCTTGACTGTGCCTGGGCGTGGAACTGGGGCCCCTCACAGCGGAAAGCACGAAACGCTGTCGTTTGCGCTGTGGGAGCTACTCCTGGGTTTGCACAGAGAAGGGGATATGTAATACACAGTGAACAGTGGCTTATCCAGCTGAATGAGAAGCCTGATTGGCTGAGGGTAATGCTTACAATCAGAGAAGAGAAACGATTCCACGTGGCATGGCTGCCGGTCCTGCGTGAAGGGCCTGGCGCCACTTCTGGATCTCAAGGAGTGACACCCAAAGTAAACTGAAATTGTATGAAAAATTGCCTGGTTTTGAACAATAAGCATCTGGGGATGACACACTGTTAGTGGCACAGATGGGGGCCAAAGCCGGACCCTCTGGCTCCCAGCCCTGATTCGAGCCATGAGAAACCGCTGCCTTTCTGGAACTCCCAAAGTTGGTAGCTGCAGCCAGCCAGAGCTTCCTCCTGTCTCACACTGTACCTTGGGGTCTGGTGCCAGAGTTTGTAGCCAGGGTGTTACTGTCCATCCAGTGGGCCTGTTCTGTGATCCAGCTCTCACCCACAGGAGTTATTTAATAAACCGTGAGTGGACTGCTCTGTTGCTGCCTTCATGCATGTATAGAGCTTTTCCAACCTGCTTCTTTGCTGTTCTTCATGGAGTAACCGTGCTGTAATCCCAGATGCTAATTAGTGTATCCAAAATGAATCAGGCACTTGTAATCCGGTATCATATCACTGATGGGTATCGTATTGTGTATCAAACCAGACTGAATTGCAGAGTCTGGGAAGTGAAACCTGTCTCACTCGCTTCCAGCCTGTTGAGTTTCCACTGTGGCTGGTGCAACCACACACTCCCCTAGTGCCAGTGGAGAGAGGGTGAGGGGAGTGTAGTATGGTGCACTCTTTACAAATGCAGTGGGAACAACAGCTACATTGGGGATTTCCTTGCTGGGAGTGGGAGGTGGAATCGGTGGTTTCTGATGGCCTTACGCTGTATGGGGTTTGCTCAGTACTTGGATAGGAAACCTTTCAAGGAAAACCCGGTTTCCATAGCCACTGGTGCTGGTGATTCAGTAGGGGATAACCTAGCCAGTCCAAGTAAATAGTCACTAAGTGGATTTCCCAGATCTGGATTGGCAACAGACCCTCTCTTTGCAACTGGAGACTTGGGCTCTGGGAGACGGTATTGGCATGTGGCAGGTAACAGTTCTCAGCAGACATTTGTGATAGTTAAACTCCTTCGTAGGTTCATGGAGTTTAAGGCCAGAAGGGACCACTGTGGTCTAATCTGCATAGCACAGGCCATTAAACACCACCCAGCGACCCCTGTATGGAGCCAGTAATGTGTCTAACTGACGCATCCTCCAGAAAGGCAGCCAGTCTGGATTCGGAGAAGCCACCAGTTCCCTCAGCCGTTAATCGCCCGCACTGTTAAACTGCAGCACCACACACCGCGCCAGTGCTCCCCTGCAGTTTGCCTGACCAGTGTCTCCAGGGGTTGGTTTTTCATTTTGAGATCTGGGTTACAGCTGCGAATAAACCCAGGGCAGAAGCATACAAGCAGGGTTAAGCTGGAACGAGCTAGGCGAGCGGGACTCCCAGAAGACACCTGGCTATACTGGTCAGGAAACATGGGTTGGCATCCTGCCAGCTGAGACCTTGCAGTCGCACGGTTCTTGGTGGTCAGGGAGCAGCCACAGGCTGTCTGTCCATTGGCTCCAGGGCTAACCTGGAATTGTTACTGCGAAACGTATGGGCTGCAAGGGCTCCTTCTACGCCACAGACTAGGGCAGCCCCCTTGCTCGGGAGGGCGAGGGCCAGGCCCAGAACCCTGGAGTGGAACACCTGAGCTTGGGGGGGCGGGTGCGCCTGGATCTGGGCGGGACTCCAGTTCTGTCGTCTCAGGCTACAACAGACATCATGATCTGCTGGTCTGAGCTCCTGTACAGCATAGGCCAGAGACCGGCCCCAGAATCATTCCTAGAGCAGATCGGTTTTTAGAAAATCCAGACTGTATTGTAACATTGCCAGTGCTGGAGAATCCACCATGACACTTGGTAAGTTGTTCCAACGTTAAAAATGTGCCATATTTCCAGTCTAAATTGGTCTGGCTTTAACTTCCAGCCACTGGATCATGTTCTACCTTCCTCTGCTAGACTGAAGAGCCCGTTATCAAATATTTATTCCCCATGTAGGTACTTACAGACTGTAACCAGGTCACCCCTTAACCTTCTCTTTGTCTTAAGGATTCTGTACCAGGAAATGGGGGGGAAGAATCCGATCTGGAGTGTTTTTAATTAGTGTGTGTTAGAAACTGACCTTTGGGATTTGCAGTTAGGTCCTTACATTTTATTGTCTGTTTATTGCTAAAATGCCTGTGATGTGAGGGGCGGGAGAATAAACCTGCCCGCGACTCAGTTACTAATCCTAGGCTCTGGGCTCAAAGCCACCAGCTGGAGCACTCCCCCCAGCAGCGGCCCCGCTGCGTGCATTCCCTCACAAAGCAGCTCCACTGGGCACTCGCCAGCGGCGCCCACAGCAGTTAGAATACAAATAAGGTGATGCCAGACTGTAGCTCACCGCTGGGTCCGTGCAGAGCCAGGCACGTCCGTGCTCCCCGTCATGCTGGGGTGGCAAAAGGCCAGCAACGAGAGCTCTGCGAGAGGCCCTGGGTATATCAGCCAGCAGAACGGGGATGCTGGGACGGGCATGGCGATGCTTGGTGCTCTGCTTCCCCATCTGCTCCCAGGGAGAACCGGGGGTTCACCAGCTGCTCAAACTCCTTCCTTCCTTCTGACCCGCTTGGTGAGATTTGTGCAATAGAGTAAAATCTGCACTGGGTCTGAGTGCACCAGCTCTCTGTACCTTGCCTTCACTGGCATGTGGGGTGCTCCGAACCCAAGCTCTGTAACTGGATAAAGGACGTGCAGTTGGAAGGGGGATACAGTGGTAACCGTTAGAAACCCAGGAGCGCGGGTTGAGAGGTCATAATTGCGCCCCGTGCTTAGCACAGGAAATGGTGGTGTGCCACGTCTGTTGGCCAGTGCTGACGTTTGAACAGAACCCAGCCTAGCAGGCAGCGTCTCGGAGCCTGATTCAGCCCCTGTTGAAGTCAGTGGGAGTCTTGTCTCCTCCGGGCCTGCTCCAACATGAAATCAGTGACACGCCGTGGAAAGGTCGGGAACCCCCAGCCCGGATCTAGGGCAGTGCACAGCCGCGGTGTGACCCTCCCAGCAGCTGCGGCAGAGGGGAGAGCAGCTGAACACAAGGGACACTTCCAGCTGTATCTGTGTGAACCAGCATCTCCTTAGGGCTGTGTGGGCCAACAGCACAAACCACAACCCCTTTCCAAGCGTCTCCTGCCATTAAACAAGGCTGGTTTCCTCCCTGGCGACATTGGCACTGAGGTTAATCAAATGTCAGCAGACAGGCCTGTCTCACACCTGTGCCTCTCGGGCGGCGGGGGGCTCTGGGAAATGCCATTCATCCGCAGCAGCTGTTAGAGAGAGACATTTGGGGTTACAGAGCTAGCTGGCTTTGCTTGAGTGATTCCTGTCCCAGGGTGTCTGGTACTTGGATGGGAAATAGGCTAGGCAAGGCATGTGTTACTCATGTCTAACAAGCCCGTGTGTGATGCTAAAGAGCCATGCGCCCGGTGGACTTACCTGGGTCTGAGGAGAGCGGGATGCAAACGCTGTCCGCTCAGACGCTCATGTCATTTGCTTTTGGCCTCTTCTACCAGGGCGTGAAATTAAAACTGAGCAGAGAAGAACCTAGAAATAACATGAAGGGCTTGGAGCAGGGACAGCCCCCCCGCCAAGGGGCTGTTCATCTCCTCCGGTCTCTTTTCTTTCAGTAGTCGTTGGGTGCTTGCAACTGCTGGGGCACCCGGGTTTTATCCCTGCTTCTAGCTGCCTGTGCAGCTTTGGGGGGTTGTCATTTCCCCCCCTCCGTGCCCCAGTTTCCCCATCCGTGAAGTGTCTAATGTACTTTGGGTTCCTATTATTAAATAACAATCCAGGGTGGGTGCTACAGTTAATTTTGTAGAAAGGTCTGGCCCTTGCACTAGTGACATTTTGGTGTGTGTGTGCGCGGGGGAAGGGGGGCTGGCTTACCCTTGTGACCTGCTCTTCCAGGTAGGTGTGATCATGTTATGAAATAACACTTCCAATAACCAGGCGACAGTGAATGTTTATTAACTCTGTGCTCTACTTTTCATTACTCGCTCTTTCTGAAATATCATCTCAGGGAAGAGTGAATTGGATTCCTTTGGGGAGGTGGATGTATGGGGAAGGAGAAGGCTGATGATTAGAGTTGGTCAAAAACTGAAAAATTTCGAATCAAATGAAAAAATTTTCTTTCTTCAAAAGTTTTTAAGGGTCTTTCCCCTCTTCTCTCCTTTTTGCCTTCACTCCTTTTCCAGTGGAGGAAAAATGCAGGTGGGGGGGGGGGGAGGAGAGAAAAAAGGAGGCAGAAGGGGGAACCCCACAACCCCAACATTGTACACTGTTTTTTCATTTGAAAAACGAAAAAAAAATTGATCAAAATGAAAAACTTTCCCTAAAAATGTGCATTTTGGTTGAAGAGCTGTTCTTCTCAGAAATGTTGGCATGACATTTTTTTGATTGGTTCTATTTCTAATGTGCCACGTTTTCCATGAAGGCCTTGGGGAGGAGCTACTGCAGTGAGCACATGCTGCAAACGTGCTACGTGAACGTCGTTTGCAAGTTCTAATTTCTCTGTCCAGATCTGCATCCCTTTTGGGTTCATTTCCCACAAACGTTTGCAAAGCCGATTCCAGCCGTGTGGGCAAACGCTTGCAGAACCCAAACATTATATACACGCTCTGTGGAGTCCATCGGGGAACAGACACGATACCATGTGACTTTATCTGACTAACCAAGTTCTCTTGACCGGCAGACACTGAATGCACATGGTGGAACATTAGTAATCAATAGTTTAAATGATAATTTACTGGCAAAATTCTAACAAATGTGGACAGCTGGAAATACATTGATTTTTAAAGGGACTGTGATGGGCTCACGGATACCTGACAGGAGGCTTTGTTCACCAAATTAATGATGCATTATAAAGAATACCTGCCTTTTTCTCTCCCATTTCCCCTGCCACCTCCTTTTGCCTGCCCAGGGGTGGGTACCGTCCATGTTCCGCGGGAGGGGTAGTAAGTCTGAGTGTGCAGGCAGCCCGGCCCCCTCGTGGAATGCTGAGTGCATGCAGGGAGTGCAGATGGATCATGACAATGTGGGGGGGGGAAGTCGATGTAACTAGTATTGATCTCTTTATTACCTCTGTGAAGGGCAGCTTCATTTTTCAAGCAAATCAACCTTTGTATCTGAAATTGATTTGAAAGCGGGGGCTGCCATGCGTAGGGTGTGTGTCTATCGGAGATTGATAGGATGAGGCTGCGTTAGAGAATGAAAAGAGAATCCCTCCGAAGTCATGAGACATGTTGGACTTGTCTGACTGTATTACCTGGGATCCGGAATGGAAATAATAGCATTTGAAAGTAGGCAAAGAAACTTCGCTGAAGATTCTTTCTTCAAATCCATTTGAAGCAGCTCATCTTGTTACTTATCCCCAGCCAGGAGATGGGGAAGGTGAGTGAAACCTTCGCTTCCCAAAGCCAGTGACTGCAGTGAGGCTCTGTAGACTTTCCCTCACCTCCCCACCCCAGGATGTCGCCCCCTCTCCTGCCCTCCTCCCAAAGACAGTGCTCTGGACATTGCTCAGACAGGCAGGTGCCCACCAGGCCCTTGGTGATGGGTGCCAGAGAGCACCGGGCAGTACTGCCCTTTCCTAAGGCTTCTGCCTTTCCGCCGGCTCAAGGAACGAGAAGTGTTTCCCTCTCTCCATGCCATGCCCCCTGTAAGGCCAGCATGCGGTTCTGTGAACCCCGTTCACTGGGGGGTGGGAGGGCAGGTATTTATTACAGACACAGCTTAAGGAAAGGGGGTGGAGGAGAGGGATGGTGTTTGAATTCCCAGACCGGAGCCTGTGGGTTAGAACCAGTTCCATAAACCCAAGTGCAGCCTGTTGTACCGGCGACAGGAGAACAGAGACATTGGGCTGCCGTCCCTAACTGTCATCATTCTAAGGCCAGAAGGAACCACTGTGGTCATCTAGCCTGAGCTCCTGAGAGCACACGGCATCGGACTTCCCTGAACAAATTCCTGCTTGGGCTAGAGCAGATCTTCCCTCCGAGTTCTCTGTGCCATGTCTGAGAAAGTGCCCTGGCGTGGGGGTAGCCCTGCAAACTAGCCTGTACCATGCACTGTAGGGTGGGGACACCCCTGCATTGGCAGGGGACTGGGGCTAGCTGGGCTGCTGGGTCTCTCCCAGCTGTACCCACGGCTGCCAAGAGCATGCTGTGTCACTCTGGCCGTGCTGGGGGCTTCATCCCACGCGAACCAGGAGGAGGGAGGTTGATGGCAACTGGTGGAATGGTCCGTTCTGCACTTATTGGTCCAAGGTGGCTCTCTTCTCAGTGGGCGAGCAGAGGGGTCTGCGTCACCCTTCGTGTAAACTGTTCACAAAGCGTTCCTAAGTGATTATAAGCCTGAGTAGCATGTACAATAGATGGCTATAAACACAGCAGTAGAAGGCCTTTTAGATGGCTATAAGCAACCTGTTAACCCGCTGTACTCTGTAATAACCTATAAAAAAGATTAACCAGGTACTAAAACACCATTTAGTAACCCTCTCTAAACATACGCTTGGCATAAAGTGTGCCCCAAAGCTGCATGCCTACAGCTGCAGAGGAAAGTCAGGCAGGATTTATGATCAAATCAAACAGGAAATCACTTGAGATCAGTGAAAGTCCATATTGAAGCTAGTCTTATCCATTTTGAACAGGTTTCCTTCTTGCAATGGTGGCCTGACCAGGATGGCTCACAAACTGTGCTCCATGCATTGCTGCTAAATAGACGCATGGACACACCTGGGTATCGCTAGCAATCTCCCAGAGAGCACCACACGGTGCAGGTGCCCACGCCCACCAGAGAGAGGCATTAATAACCAAAGAGCAAGTGAATGGCTGGACTGACTCGAGAGAGAGGTTAAGGATATTGGGAAGTAGGTGTGCCTAGGCTAGCTTCTGTGGCTGGCCACCCTTTGGGGTGTGGCGGCTCACAGAATGGCCGTCTACACCACGCTCTCACCCATGTGGCTCTTCGGGCTGACTGGCAAACCGCGTTGCTGAGCTGTGCAGCAATAGCCTGTCTGAGATGCTCCTTTACAGGGATATGTCTGAAGGTTCCTGTGTGGTGTAATATAAATGCGGAACGAACCCTGCTGGTAACACAAACTGGACTCTGGAGGAACCAGCACCAAAACCATCTCCGCTGGTTCCCCTTCAGCTGGGGTTCTGGGCTGGGCAGAGAGGGAGGTTTGGAAAACTGCGCTTTCATCCTGTGGGGATATTGGTATTTCGAGGTTAGTCTTTACTCCAAGTTGGAATGAAAAGGGCTCATACGATGGGTGCTCTCTGCCTTCTGCTGCGGGAGGGTCTATTCAAACTGGGAACCAGGGGTCATTGGTGATGTTTCACCCCCAAGATAGAAGATGGGGGAGCAGCCACCCAGCAATCCTTTAAAGGCCCCAAATTGTTGTCAGCTGTCTCCCCAAAGTGGGAAGGACCCAAAGAAAAGGCCACCAGTGCTACCTTGGGGACAGCAATGGTAAGATGTGGGGAACCCTTGGGGCGTGGTGGGGGCACTGGAGGAGGTGCGGGTAAGATGGGCCGTGCTGGCTGTATGGGTGCAAAGGGAATGCCCTGATTTTTGGGGTGGGTTTAGAGCTCTCGCTGAGATATTTGTGTGGCCCTAACCCTGATTCCCTGCGGAGCATTGCAAGGCCACGTGTGTGGCTTGTCACCTTCACCAGCAACAAATTGAGGCTTACAACTGGACGAAGGTTTCTACCCATCAGAGGAGTGACGTTCCGGGACAGCCTTCCGAGAGGAGTAGTGGGGGCAAAAAACCGAACTGGCTTCGAGCCTGAGCTTGATAGGTTTATGGAGGAGATGATAGGACGAAGTTGCCAACAATGGCATGTGGCCTATAGTAGGAAATATCTCCAGTGGCCGGAGATGGGATGCTAGATAGGGTGGGCTTTGAGTGACTCCAGAGAATTCTTTCCCAGGTGTCTGGCTGGTGGGTCTTGTCCACATGCTCAGGGTCTAACTGATCGCCATATTTGGTGTCAGAAAGGAATTTCCCCCCATCAGACTGGCAGAGACCCTGGGTGGGGGTTCGCCTTCCTCTGCAGCATGGGTCACGGGTCACTTTCTGGTTTGAACTAGAGCAGATGGTGGAGTCTTTGTAACTTGAAGTATTGAAATCAAGATTTGAGTAACTCAGCCAGAGGTTCTGGGCCTATTGCAGGGGTGGGGTTCTGTGGCCTGTGGTGTGCAGGGGCTCAGACTAGATGATCATGATGATCCCTTCTGGCCGTAGTCTGTTTGTCAGGTGGGCGGCATGCTCCTGTGGGTGTGGGAACGTACTGGGGTGACTTGGCTGGAGCAAAGTCTGGATGAGAGCCATCGTGCCCAGGTCACTGAGCCCCCCATGCCGGTGACCCGCGCAGATAAACCCTTCTTGCTTGATGGCCCCCCCATGTTGTTGCTCCTTTCCCCACTCTGCTTCCTGGCCAGGAGCACAGGGAGGGGGGCTAGACCGTGGAGAGCAATGACTAGACCGGGGAGGACTGACACCAGCTCTGCTCGCTGTGCGCTAATGACACACACTAGGTGTCTGGGTCTGTGGTTTTAAGTGTTTAATGAGCAAAACCAATCGGGAATTCTGCAGGCAGAAGAACTAAGCAGCGCAGATCTGAGGCCCTGGCCTTGGCCACAGCCTCCCTGCTTTGGACACAGACGCAGCTTGTGATTTGCACTGATTAGAAGGCAGAGAGGGGAGAGAGCCGGGTGTCAGCTGCTGTTGACTTCGTAATAGAGAGAGCTGTTCCTGAACTCTGGGGCAGCCAAGCAGCTTGTGCAGAGAGCGAGTGGGTGCCGCAGTCCCTGGGGTTTCTAAAACACACGTCTCTGCAAAGCACGCAGATCCCAGTACCTGAGGGACTGTGTTCCCTTGAAGATGACCAGTGTCTGCTTCTCCTCTCCCTGGTGAGCAGAGGGTTCACTGAGGGGTAGGAGGGCGGTTTGCCAGAAAGAAAAGTAAGACTCGAGCACTTAACTCACATGAACACCTTTGAAAATCCCAGTTGCACCAGCTAATTTGCCGCCAGGCTGTCAAACATGGCAGTGGATGGAAGATGGGGCAGGTGTTGATGGCCTGCAGGTAGGATGGTATGATGTGCACAGCCACATCTGTTTGGGAAGCCCTCACAACATGAGAACAAGGGGACATTCAGTGAAAGACAAAGGTAGCAAATTCAAAAGTGATACATATTGTGTGAAAAAGTAACTGGACTGTGGAATTTCCTGCCATGGGATGTCATTGTGGCCCATAAATTAGTAAGATTCAAAGAGGTGCAGGGTGTTTCTGTGGATAACAGGAATACCCAGAGCTGTGGTACTTCATGCTAACATACATTTTGGAAGAGAGATTTTAATGTATGCTTCAGGGCTTAAGGTGACCTCCAACTACTAGGGATTATCCCACATCTGCCTGCTGTAGGGTTTCTTGCCCCTCGCTGTGAAGCATCTGGCTCTGGCCACAGTTAGAGACCGGATACTGGAGTAGATGGACCTGGATTTGATCCAGTCTGGCCATTCCTATGGGGTGAAGAATTCAGAGGTTAGGTATGAAATACGGGTGACCCCTGCATAAAGTCAAGCCAGCTGCATGGATGCTGGAGGGCAGGGGCATTTCCTGGGACACCTGGTGAAATCCAGGTTACCTGCCGTAGGAAGCCTTATGGTACAAGCAGAAACAAGAAATGCAGAGGATTGCTTGTACAGAACAAATGCATGCAAGCATTTCCTCGCGGCTAGAGCCCAGGCTTGTGAGCCAGACCTCCTGGGTTCTATTCCCGGCCGCGCGACACTCCCATGCTCATGCTGACCATGGGCAAGTCACGTCATTTGTCTGCCCCATAGTTTTCCCATTTGTAAAATGCCCCCTAGCTAGATTGCAGGGGTGAGGGAATTCTGGGAGGAAAAGTGCCGTGTCCCTGCTGCCTCCTCTTGGTACGAAGCAGCACAGTGGCCACACGAAGGGAGCATTCTGCAGGAGTCTGTGCTCCAAAATTGCTCTGATTTTACCTTAGTCCCTCACTGGTCCAAGTCGTGGAGAGTCACTATTGGGGAGTGGGGGGAGGAGGTGCTGGATGCGAGAATGCCGCCCAAAGGTGCTTGTGGCATGTGTCTTCTGTGCTGTTTAGCTAGACTCTGAGAGAGTGCAGCAAAATGGTGGCTTTTAATACTTGTCAGGAGTTAAGCTTATTCAATAAACTCCAGCTGTGAGGGTGGGACCAGACGTGTTTCCCCATGCGCAGGGCTGATATTTGCAAGCTTGGCTAGGTCCTACCTATAAGCAGTGCAAAGTCTCTTCCTCCTCAAATCTTCCTTCCCCCTCAAGCCCTCTGTAGAAAAGACTTCAGAGCACAGAGCAGAACTGTATCCATTTCGCTCATTAGAGAATTAAGATCCTGTCTTTAGGAATAAAAAATTATCTCATTGTCATTGTAGCCTAGGCTAAAGAAACTAGGATTCAATGCAACGCGCATGTTCTGAGCAGCATCTTTTTTCATGGCATGGTGCTGATGCCGAATGATAATGACAGGTTCAAGCTTTTGTGCATCACAAATGAATTGCATGCAAATGACTAGTCTTGAATGGAGAATAATTGTCACCATTCAGCATCCTGCCTGCAAAGGAGGAGGGGAAAAAACCCCAAACCTGCCTTGCCTTGGGAGTGGAAAAGCCATGAAATGGTTAATGGGAATTGAAACATATAGATAGTGGGGAGTTGGCATTTCCACTCTGGTAGAGCCTACCCTGTTAGTGCAGAGCTGTGTGAAGAATGTCAGGGATTTGTTCCAAGCGTTATCGAGATGTGGCTTTACATCTGTAAATCCTTTTACGCATCACAGCTCAGCCGTGAGGCTTCCCCACGTGACCAGGAGCTCTTGCTGCCTGGGCCACTGCAAACTGTCGGTGCAACTTGGCCTGCTGGAGCCTGAACCAGCCGCTGACATTCATAATGGTGCTTTCATTAGGAATCACAAACACTCATCTGTCAACGTTTTGGGGGCGCACAGCTCAGAGTATAGTTCTGCAGCATTTTATACGGCGCTGGCCAAAGAGAGGTAGTTGGCATAAGTGTTTTTAAAACAAAATATCTGATTTATTATAGGACTTTCTGTAGTGCCCATTGCTCTAGTATTCAAACAGAATGCCTCCAAATTTTTCTTATGCTGATTACTTTATTCTTAGTGGTAGGGTGACCAGATGTCCCGATTTTATAGGGACAGTCCCGATTTTTGGGTCTTTTTCTTATATAGGCTCCTATTACCCCCCCTCCCCCCACACACACACACCCACCACCCGCTGTCCCGATTTTTCACATTTGCTGTCTGGTCACCCTACTTAGTGGGGACATATTTCTAAGAAGCAATGGGCCAGGTTCTCAGCTGCTGTACATTGACTTAGCTCCATTGGCATCAGTGAGCTACAGCCATTTATACAAGATGAGGATCTGACCTAATATAATTTGAGAAACAAATTTCACTAACTGAACTGAACTTGGAAAAGTATCATGAAAATTTACCAGCACAGGCTGGAAAATATTCTCTTATCCTTTGTTGATGACTGATGATTAAAAGAAAAATACTTTGCTTGCCCATCAACAGATAATTAGTACTGTCCTTGGGTGAGTAGAATTTGCCAGTACTACCTGACATTTATTCAACAGGAATGAAATCTAACAATCTCAATCACTCCTGTTTGTGCGGCTTATTTATTTCTGGCACATGAGTTTGCACAATGAAATACAGACTGAGTTGAGTTTCTAGTCAGTTTCACTTTCAGGTTTTCATGCATTAGCACAGTGGTGGTGGCTCAGTTGCAAGCACTGAGGGGGATGTTTATTTAGTCACCAAAATTAAACTGTTTCAGTTGATATTTGTTTTTAAATTTCATTGGCATTTGTCTGTAGCACTGAGTGTTATCTGCACACAGGTGTGTGTGTGAGTGAGAGAGAGAGAGAGAAAGAAAGAAAATAAACACTTCCGTTGGTTTTCAAAAGAAGCTTTGCTATTGATCTGCCTTTAACTGTATCTTTGTGTGTGTTTATCAAAATCTATATTTTTGGCCAAAATTTGAGCTAATCCTCTCCACTCTTTTAGGGCTTTAACTACATCACTCAGACGTGCGAGGGAGGGGCTGGGGAAGGGTGAGGAGTTGGAAAGCACAAGGGAGCGATGGCTCAGGGCTCTATTGAATGTTGTATGCAATTCCCAGAGAACTTTGCTACCAGTTCGGCCTGCGTCTATTAGCTCCCAAAGTACTTTTGTCACTGGATCTAGCCTCTTTTTCATCTCCTCACTCATGTCTACTTTCTTATTTATTTTGGTTTAAATGGGCCTCTGACCCAAAGAAGGGGACTGACGGAAGCATAAAGGATCAAAGAATCTGCGCCAGAAAAGAGTGGAGCAAAATGAAATTCTGATGCTGGTAGCTCTGAACTCTGGCAAGGGATGACGTGTGAGGTACTAATCTAAAGCAGTGTCCTGCTCTAGATATGAAAGGCGGCCAGGGCGACTCAGTGGACTCCAAAGTTTGATACAGCTTTACAGGCAAACAGATGAGCCTGTTAATAGCACTGTTTGGTATGCTCATGCTGTTGCTTCAGCAGAGCTGGTTTACATCTATTTCTTTCCACTCTCTTCCTGTGAACAGAAATGTTTCTCTTTGTTTTTAAATGAATCCTTGGCATTTGTCTATACCTCGTGGCATCATCTAAAATGCATCTTATCCTATTGATTTACACGGTGGCTAACCTGCGCTGGCTCATGTTGAATTTCTGCTTTGATGCAAGCTGAGTAAGATATGATCTCGGATAATGCTAAACACAGATTCATATTCGTGTAATGATCCTGCAAGACAAGACATGGGAAATGAGAACATTTTAACACTGCTTGGTTTTTTGCAGGTACAAAAAAAGTGTGAGAGAAAGAGCCTTAGTTTCTACACTGTGCGGTTGTGGGGTTTTTTTGCAAATGAGAACACTAGCTTTATTAAAGGGGAGGGCAAGCAAGCCTCTTGTAAGAGCGGTAATGAATCCCTGGGATGTTTCCATACAAGGTGGTGGTAAGCCTGCCTGGGTCTCAGGTGTGCAGATGTTGATAAAGGGTGATTCACATGGCTGAAGGTGAAGGAAAGGCCATGGTGTTTAATGTCATAGAAAACTTGTGCTAAGGAAGGAAATGGTGCTGAAATACACATTACAGTGATAATTCTGCAAATTCCACCGCATTAGTGTTATTAAAATGTCAGAGTGCTATTGTCTGCCGTGTTAAAACTCTTAATGCACTTTATCCTTTGCAACTCATAGTACTTCAAATGAAAGCCTGGAGAAACGTGGTTATGGAGCAGAGAATTAACGTGGAAAAAAATCTGTGTGTGTGTGTGTGTGGGGGGGAGATATCCCATGACAGAGCTGCTGTTCAAATCGCTTTCTCTGGCACTCACGGTGCCTTTTAATCAGTTTAAACATGAGTAATACACATTGTCTGTTGTGTTTAAAGACATAATACATGGATTGAGTCTCCCTAATGGAGCCTGCTCCATGGCACATCCTTAAGAAAAAAATGGCTTCCAAATTCACGATTGGCCAATGACAGCAAACGAGAGGGGTGTGTGCGTGCGTGTGTACTTCTGTCTCTACAGAGGGGTGGGATGTTCTTATTTTTGGTTTTAAAATGACTCTTCCCAAGGCCAGGAGGGTACAGAGCACAGTTGATTTCAATGCACTCTTTCCATACCTGGGCTCAGAACCTGGCCTGCTTTATATGTTGTCTTGTCATTGTAGCATCCAGGGGCCGTTGGTCCACATCAGAGCACTCCCCACAGTCTGGAGTGATGCTTGGAGTGACGTGCTTGGAATGAGGCCTGTATTGGAGTAGGCCGGGGGGTCCAAGTGCATCACAAGTGGGAGCTGGGAGGAGCACGAACATCACGTTGATAGAGGGTTTTTAATCTTCAGAGCATCTGGCATGGCACCTAATCCTCACAGCGCAGCAAGGGGCAGGTCAATCTATGTGACGGATCCAGTACAGAGGGGTGAAGTGACTTGCGCTAGGCCTGGGATGGAAATACACCTCTACCCCGATATAACGCTGTCCTCGGGAGCCAAAAAATTCTTACTGCCTTACATCGAACTTGCTTTGATCCACCGGAGTGTGCAGCCCCGCCCCCCCCCCGGAGCGCTGCTTTACCACGTTATATCCGAATTCGTGTTCTATCGGGTCGCGTAATATCGGGGTAGAGGTGTAGTAACATAGCTGGGTTTAGAACTCCATTTTGCCTGGACCCAGTCCTGGGAGCTTTAGATCCCCCTGCTCCCCATAAAAGTAGGGCAGTTTTGTCCCAGCATGCAGGAGACTTCTTTCATTTCACGGTCACACAAATTCACCAGCTGGACCTGCCCCCCTCCCCCACCACCACAAGGAAAATCAAATTCTCTTAATAACCCTCTGGCAGTAAGTGAAGTCCCCGTGAAGGGGCTGTGCTGTACGTGAATCTCACAGAAGAAATAGTCCCCCTGTCCCCCTCCCCCCATCCCAAAGCCCTTTTCCAGGATGAGTTTTAGGACCTTGGTGGGTAAGTCTTGGCCCCTTGTTTCACTGCGGGCCGGCTCACAGCAGTTGTGGGTGCAGTTCCACCGGGCAGGGCAGGACTTGGGAAGCTTGTGAGGGGGTTTGGCGTAACTCTATAAAGGCTCTGCAGGGTTAGCGGTCAGGCGGCAGGTGGCCGAGAGGGCCAGGGCTGCTGAATGTTTCACAGCGTGGCTCCCCAGGCCCCCCCAGAGTGAGAGCGCAGCAGCGCTCGGGCAGAAGGCGTGGTCTGGTGGGGAGAGCTGGATCCCAGGCGGCCTGAAGCACGGGTGTTCTGAGCAAATGAAGAGGTTACGAGAATACACAAAGGCATGGAAATCGGAATATTGGGACCGCCCATCCAATGGGGAAGGCCTGTTCCGGACCGAATGTTTTTCTCTAGCCTGAGTATAGCCTTGGCCATGTGATGTGCCTCTTGGTCCACCCTTTTCGTCTGTGAATGGTTTAAGGGGCCCCCCGGTTTGGCTTTCCAGATTGTTGCTGAGGGTTTGGGTTTTTTTTTTTTTTTTTTTTTGCTTTTGTGCTGTCCGTGGTGCTGAAAAGCAGCTGATTGCTACTTTGGTGATTAAATTGACTACAGAGCTATCCCCTCCAGTCTGCTGTTGTGTGGAGACTAATTTCCATATAATAACATTTTGTTATTTGCAATAAATCATACCCGCAGTAAGGTGACTGGGTTATGTCATTATTTGCAAACCTACAGAATGTAATTATGCTGTGTCTGAAAACCTCCATGCAGAACGGTGGCGTTCCCCAAGTAATACCGACCAACAATAATAAAAATTTATATCGTACCTTGTACGGCGGCTCATTGCAGTAACCATTCTGTGCACCCCCCCTACTCCCCCACACACCAGGGAGAAGGATACTAACATGCAAGACTTGTAAATGCCAAGTGAGTTGATCCCCAGCTTTTAGCTTCCCCCACTTCTTTATTGCTTGTTAAATTAATCAGCCCAGGAACCTAGAGTTTCATTTGCATTCTGAGCATGGAGCTGGGCTTTTTCATGCATTAAGTACATGTTCATTACACTAGCTTACTATTTGTTCACAACGGAATGGACTCCTCTGAAAATATAACTTGTTTCCCCAAACTGTGGTGCTCTTGTCATACAAAAGTGGAGTGAAACTGGTTTCCCCAGACAATGAATTAGGAGATGGTAGCTGTTCATTATTTCATTTCAGTGATGATCAATCTAATGCAATAATAATAATAATTAATAATAAAGGCAGAATTTCTCCTATCTTGGCTATTAGGAATGTTCTTTGCCATTACTCCCTCTTCCCTCTCACCCCAAGCCCCACGTTAAGAGCTCAGCAATGTTTAAATCTTTTGGAAATGTACTTACTGCTGTCGGGGGAGCAGGGAAAGCTTGACTTCTCTCCAAGGCTTTAAAATTTCCCAAGTATTGTGCTTCCCAATAAGGGCATTATTTTTAATAAGAGATTATTTTTCCAAAGGCAGAGTCTTGAATGGGTCTATTCTTCCCCTCCTTTAGCTTAAGCTATTACAACTCTTGGGAGATGTTGTCCCACTTTAGTGGCTATAACCTTACATTTATTGTGCGTGTGGTGGCAGGAGCCCTTTCAGATAATTTTGTTTAGGGCTGTGAAATTAGCCTTTAAAACTGAAATTGAATCCAGTCCTCTGCTTTCAGCGGTACGATGGGTTTGTGTGTATATCTCTTTCCCAAGGATGTTTGCAGTTATTGATGCTGAGTGTGCTGATTTATCACAGACTATACGGAACAAAAAAGAATTTATTAATAAGTCTCCTGCTCCCATATGCTTTCTCAAGGAACCTGAAACCTGCTATTTTCTTCTTGGCCCATTTATATCTACATGGTTTTGTTCCCGTCCAGTCAGATTAAATGTTTGCTGAAGAAAAGGGGTGACTTAGTGGTATAGGTGTTAGATTTAGTGCAAGAATAGTTAGGTACACAGGTTATACTCAGGCAGCAAATAGGGACATAATGCAGAGTGCCATGAGGTGGTCCAGAACAGTTCTTGACACCAAGATGGTGACCCCAGGCCTGCAGAGAGAGAGTGTGTGTGTGTGTGTGTGTGTGTGTGTGTGTGTGTGTGTGTGTGTGTGTGTGTGTGTG
>NW_020664725.1:17229984-17272938 GCF_002925995.2 Terrapene triunguis | reverse complement strand
GTGTGTGTGTGTGTGTGTGTGTGTGTGTGTGTGTGTGTGTGTGTGTGCGCGTGTGCGCAGCCAAGGCAATGCTGAGCCTCACTGTGAAATGCCATTCTTCCCTCAAAGCACTTTTCAAAGGGGATCTCTGATAATTAGTGCAAATATTTTGAATACAGAACTCATCTCGAATCCTTTGTCACCGTGACAGGCAACGATCTGAGATGCATTTCTTCCATCTTAAGGTACCCAGAATAGGTAATTAAGAGGTGACAAAAAACCCTTGATCACTCTTCATTTTCTGATGCATCAGACGGCAGTGCCAATGCCGCCTTTTCCCTGCGTGGTTTCCAGAGAAGTCCCCAGTAATGAGAGCCAGAGGTGATATCCGCAGGACTACTAAAGCTGCATGGCATGATTCCTTCTTTGTCCCGAGCTTTTGACCAGGGTCTCATTTAGTCTGGATTTTCAGAAATATAATTATACAGGAAAGGTCAGCAACACATATGTGACAATTTGGGTAGGAGGGACTTAGGTGTGTCTGTGACAGTGTTCTACCAAAGGCATTCGCATTGTTGTTTGAAATGTGTAGCAGAGAAAGGGCCACTTGCTGTCAGCAGGATGCCATGAATCTGATCTGAGTGCAAACCATGACATTGGGGGGAGCTGCCGCTGCTCGGCAGCTATGAAAACCAGGCCATGATTGCTCAGAAAAGAACTCCAGCGGTGCTTGGTTCTGATGAGCTCTTTAGCCAGCCTGGTGTGTCAACACAGTAGCACAAGCATTTGATATTTCTATAGAGATGTGCATCCATCATGTGTATCATGCAGAGAAGGATCACTGTTATGTTGCCTTCTTGAGACAGTGACCCACCAACACTCCCCAAACCCAGTCTGCTTTGAAGCAGTCATATCTTCCTGTAACACTTGAGCTTTTGGCTCCAAGACCAGCCTTTCAGACTGCGCAAACAAGGGAGGCCAGCAGAGATGCTGTGGGAAGGTCAGGGAGCACATGAAATACCTGGAGAGGAAATTCCTCAGCACAGTCGGAGCAAGCTGCACTAGGCTTTGGCTTCTTGCTTCTGCGAAATGCTCTCTGCTCCCTTCTTTTCAATCCAATCCCTGAAGCCGTCTTGCAAGGAAAGTGATATGAAGAGAGGGAAGCGGGAAGTGTGTGTTATTGCTCATATGAGAAATCAGTCAGAAAGCTGAAGGAAATTTATGGAAATAAGTCTGAAGAAATGCAGGG
The DNA here is from genome assembly GCF_002925995.2 of Terrapene triunguis. Taxonomy (NCBI): domain Eukaryota; kingdom Metazoa; phylum Chordata; order Testudines; family Emydidae; genus Terrapene; species Terrapene triunguis. Next base: position 17,271,710 of record NW_020664725.1, on the reverse strand, counting down.
CATGGAAGGCAAGAGAGTAGCAGTAGAGACATAAATATCTAAAACAAATGCTTGTGTTCCTGGCTCTCTACGTCCTGAGACATATAATATTACAGATCCTGGCTTGCCTGACTTCAGCACATTCAGTAAGTCTCTGATACAGTACAGTAAATGCATTGTGACAGTAGCTGAGTGAATTCTGTGTGCTGAACAGATGTCTTCTAGCAGACGATGATTCTGAGGCTGTATCACATTGTGATTTCATCAATTATATATCACTCCTCATTCAATAGACAGACGCTCATGACTGGGTACTGCTAATGGAGACAGAGGACAAGATTCAGAAGTAGAAGAGAAACTTTGAGGGGAGAACTTAATTTTTTCACTTGTTTATTAATACTGGGGTAGCCTATGGTGAGCATCTCCCTTTATTACTCCTCCACCATTCACACCACACTTCTCACCAGTGTGTTTCCAGATGGCATGTTCCATTTTTAATCAGCCCTGGCAGGGCGCAGCCATCCGCACCCAGCAATGATGAGCCAAGTGTGCAATTTTCACTTCTGTGGAATAGACCTTCCCTGGGACCTGTGCTTGCCCCGTTGGCCCTTGATAGCGCTGAGGGCCAAGGACAGGCTACGAGCTAACAGCTCCTGAGTTCTGAGCCCATCAGTTGCACAGTGTCATTTGCAGCAGTAGTTCTTGGCTCATTACTGTCAAATAGCGTCTTATTTATTTTGTGTACATGCTGATTTGCTGGGTGACCCCGGGTGGGTCACTTCACGCTGCATGTCGAACAGCAGCTTCTAATGTTGGGTGCCACCGGTTTTGAGAGCCCATGTTGAGACCCCTACCAGCAGGGCCTGATTTTCAGAGGTGCTGAGCATCTGCAGACCTCCGAAAAACCAGGCCCAAAGTGTCTCAAGTTGCACCCTCAAAGTCAAGAGGCAATTCTGAAAATGTGACTGGCAAATTTCTCTCTTCCTCATGTGTAACAATGGGGCTGCTAGTCCCTCCCCTGTCACACGGGGCTACTGGGTGGATTAATTAGTGTCTGGAGAGCGCTCTGGCAAAGTTGAGCGCTAAATATTATTATTGTTATTAGGAGGCATCATAATGAATACGTGTCAAAGCTGTATTGTTACAGAAACTGGTGCTAGCTCTACATGTAGCAGGAGCATGATGGGCTCAATCCTTTTAACTCTGAAGATCTTTTTAAACATTGCAAATTTGATCCCCTTTTTATTTATTAATTAAACCAAACATTTTACCCGGAAAACCTATCGCATTAAAGAAAATGCAGAGATTTTTATTATGAATGTAGAGCATAGTCTAGTCTTTGCACTGCCTGTATAATTTGTCATGTATGAAAACCATTTGCAGAATTAATTTCCCTACTGCAAACAATTTATATTAATGAAAACGCATTTTTATATGGATTTATTGGGGAGGCACGCTGCTCCCAGAGAGCTTGCTTTATCTGCCAGGGTGAAGAGGAGATGGAATTTGCTTAAAAATGAAATAACCAGTTCTGGTTTTAATTCACCGTGGCCCAGCAATAGTCTCTGAAGCAGACTGTAATGGCAGCATAAAGCCCTGTCCACAGTATTTTAATATGTAGCAGTCTGTCTCCTTTTTAAAAATTGTCCCTTTTCCAGGCTCATGGAAATGTTACTCAGATGTGAGATGCTGTCATCTTGCTCGGTCACATTCTGATGCTTGAAATTAACAGAAGTTGAGATGAATTCAGCTGCCAAGCCCCTTCCCCCCATATTAACATAAATATTTTAGAATAATTGATGCTGAATTCATTTGCAGCTGTTCTCCTCTGCAGCCTTCCCCGCGTGTGTGTGTGTGTGTGTGTGTGTGTGTGTGTGCGCGCGCGCGTGCAGGTATAAATAAGAATCTTGTCATCTGTCTAGATGGCACCTGGGTCTCCTGATCCTAACCTGTGCCGTATCACACGTTTCCCCATGCTTCCATCGGCTAGGGACGGAGGGTGTCACTAGTCAGCGCTGGAGGCTTTTCTGGAGCATGTCCCTTTGGTTTCAGTTCTGTCTGAGCAGCGACACTGGTGTTAAGCGTCGTGTGGTCACAGGGACAGATGAGATCCCTGCCTCAAATATCTGACCATCCAAATTACAACCAGACAGTGCAGTGCAGGCATGTTCGTTGTGCACAGAATGGGTTACTGTGCCAGCAGCATCACGGCCCTCTCCCTGCTCAAACGTGAACGAATGGATATAAACTGGCCGTGGGGAAATTTAGGCTTGAAATTAGACGAAGGTTTCTAACCGTCAGAGGGGTGAAATTTTGGAACAGCCTTCCGAGGGAAACGGTGGGGGCGAAAGACCTCTCTGGCTTCAAGATTAGGCTAGATAAATTTATGGAGGGAATGGTTTGATGGGATAACGTGATTTTAGTCAATTAGGCAATAACAGCCATCGCTGGCAAAATGAGGGTCTGGCTAGAGAATCTTGCCTGTATGCTCGGGGTTCTGCTGATCGCCATATTTGGGGTCGGGAAGGAATTTTCTTCCAGGGTAGATTGGCAGTGGCCCTGGAGGTTTTTCGCCTTCCTCCGCAGCATAGGGCAGGGGTCGCAAGCTGGAAGATTCTCTGCAACTTGAAGTCTTTAGATCACGATCTGGAGACTTCAACAGCAGAGTTAAGGGAAAGTGGGGGGGTCAGCTTTTGTGGCCTGCATCATGCGGGAGGTCAGACTAGATGACCATATTGGTCCCTTCTGACCTTAAAGTCTATGAGTCTATGAGTGTCTCGTAGGCCCTGTATTGCTAGCAGACGGTGGAAATGCTCCATTAGCTGAACAGAGCCTGGGCTTCTGGGGCAGGAGGGTTGAGTTCTAGCCGCATGTGGCGTGATATAGTGACCATGGTGTCCCTGGAGTTACTACAGCTTGTAGGCTCGCAGTTGAAACCTCCCATGGGTGGCTCCAGGTCAGTGCGAGAGAGAAGGCTTGGGCCAAACCTTACATCAGAAGATTCCCCACTGGCCCCTTTCAGTTTTTCAAACAAAATATTTTGCATTGAAAAATGCGCTCCCCCCCCCTCTGATTTCAAAATTAAAAAAACAATTTTTTTGCAAACACTTCTGTAATCTTTTTTCTGAAAATTTTTTTTTTTAATACCCTGAACAAGCCACGAACCAAGTTTGGGAACCACTGATCTAGTCTGAACTGCGTAGAACAGGGCACAGAATTTCTCCCAGTGATTCCAGCATCAGGCTCACAGCATGTAGACCCACAGCATATCACTTTTAGGACTACAGCAGAGTGTGACCGTTTTTGACTGAAACTCTTTTGGGCAAAAATGCAGGTTCAGCAACCCCGAAACCTGCCGTGAATTCACGTTGGTCTTACCAAATTGTTTGCGCTAGGGACGGGGAGGAAACCAACCCCCCCAGAGTTGAAACATTTTGATTTTTAGGGGGTTAAGCTGACGTTTTGTTTCAAAACTTCCTTCCATTTTATTAAAAAATTACAAAAAATGCAATAAACCCACTCAAAATTTAAACACAATGGGGTGGGTTTTTTTGTTTTCAATTGTTAAAAATTTTGAAAAAGTGGTTTTGGATGAACCCGAAATGAATTTTCTCCCAGATTTTTCAGAAATGTCAGCAAATCACAAAATCCATTCTTCGCCCAGCTCTGTCTAAGCCACTCAGACTGCAGAGTTATTGGGTGACCCCTTAAAGACTTCTGTAAAATCCAGCTTTCTCTGCAGTGTAGTGCTGATGGCTGTCAGTGCAGCTGCATGCTAGTGTCCTGAACTGGGTTTCTGGGCTGCTCCTTCAGCCCAGGCATGGAGATTTGAGGGGGGGAGATGCAGCTATGAGCATGCTGTCTGCCCGTGAGGAAATCCACGTGGCACCGAGTACGTGGGTCCAGTGGTGAATCGGGGGCTCTCTTTGATTGGGGGCACTATCTTACCTGGTTGTCCTAAAGTCCACGTTGGGCATGAGAAGGGGATGTGTCCAAAGATTTACAGCCAGAGTACTGCCTGAAACAGCCGGAGAGACAGGATGTGTCTGAGCACAGTTACCTGGCCTTCCTCTTGGTGTGTGCCCACATGCGCGTGCTGTGCATCTTTAGATGCCCGGGTTTTACGAAATGTAATTGCTCTCCTCTGTAGCTTTCATTATAAAGCTGCAGCTAACTGAGGGCTGTTACTGAACAAACCTATCACTTGCCAATCAAGGCTTGTATTGTTACTGCCTAACCTCGCCTATTATGTTTATCCCATTCCAAGACTGTCAGCAAAGCCACTCTATGCATAACTTAATGATAGCTCCTTGCTTAGGTGCCGGGAAATGTGTTGCTGTCTTTCATTCCATTGGCACCTCATGTACATATGATTATGCTACAGTGGGTATTGCTCTCCAGAAGACACATGTATTTTGGCTGTACATAGAAGCTAATATTTGTGTTCAGATTTGCCCTTGCTTCAGACCCATCATGAATAGCAATCTTGGTGGCCTACAAGCCTCTCCTTGCGACCCCTGGCTGAATCCCTGTGATGGGCCTTGTTGCCTTGATGTTACAGCTGCTGCACCTGGGACGTGTACTCTGGCCTCTCCACTGGGAACTTACAGCATAGAGGGGATCTGGTGCAGGAACGGAGGGAGAAAGGAGCTGACTGTGTGATAATCTAATAATCTAAAGTGGAATTTCCAAAAGCACTGGCTGGATTTAGGCGCCAGCTCCCACTGCTAGTCCATGGGAACTGGCGGGAGAGCTGGGCGAATAATGGATTTTTCTGTTCTCTGCCAAGTCTGAAAAATTGAGAATAAAAATTATTTTGGGTCAAACTAAAGGTTTTGTTTCAACATACACTGAAACGTTTTGTTTCTATTGTGACCATTATAAAACATTTTTGATTAAAAATATTAAAGGAAACTTTGAAATGAAAAGTCACTTCAAACTGAAAAATCTCAATGTTTCATTATGAAAATGTCAAAATGAAATGTTGCCATTTTTTCCAGAGTTTTCTTTTTTAATGAAACATTCGGGGAAACTGCCATGAACTCATGAGGCATCTCAGTGTATCTGGATCTGCAGGCTTTTGCCAAAACCCCCCCCCCCCCAAATCTTTGTTTAAAATTTTTTCCCACCCAGCTCTAATTTGGGGCCCCAGCTCCTTTCAATGCTTTTGAAAATCCACCTGTAAACTACCGTTAAACTAATGTTAAATGTGGGCTGAGAAAAACTGATCTTGGCACCTTCTGTCCCTGGATGTCAGTTCCTCACTTGCCGGCCCACCACAGAAACACCCATTTTGCATTGTGATGCCTACGGTGCGTCTTTTTCTCTGAACGTGGACCGTTTGTGATGCGCGTTAACATTACCATGGTGAATTGTTCACTTATAATATATACATTTTAAAATAATTCATGTATGAAGGGGGGGAAAATGCCGCTAGATGAAACAGCTCTGGAGTAGAACTCTCAGCTCTTCTGTGATCGGTGCCTTTCCTAATAAAATTAGAGGTTTCTAGCTCCCCCTCCTCCCCCTGTCCCCCCCCCCCCACACACACACACTTGACAAGTGTCAAGAGGGAAGGATGACAGCTTCTTTGTTTAATTCTTCTTCTTCCCTTTGTGTTTGTGTTGGGAGACGCTGTAAGCCTTCCATGGTGCCTATGCTGTAGTATGCCCTGCCCTGCTGGTAGGATTAATTCTTAAGAACAGTCGAGAAGCTGCGAAGATCATCCCCAATTTTCTTTCCCTGTCTATGCTGCTCGAGGTCTCTGCTCCCTCTCTAGAGGAAAGAGTAGGTGCTTTAATTATTCTTGCCTTCTGGAAATGCCATGGTAATTAGCACTTCTGCAGAGAGCAAGGACTAGCTGGGCTTATGTGGAACACCAAGGAGCCAAAAGCATCTTATTTTTTAGAGAAACCTGGCAGGCCGAATTACTCTCTGCTCTGCTGATGCGCCTCTGTGCTAGGGTGATAAAGCCGAGGAAAGGTTTGGTAAGGCAAGGTAAAGGGAGCTCCAGGATCAATGCAACAGGGATGGCTGGGCATCTTAGAATTTAGTGCAGGAAAGGTGTTGAGGGAAGAGATGCGGAAACTTTACAGATGAATCCTGAGAGTGGATGAGACAAGAATGAGACCAGCTACGTGGTGAGAGCATTTCTGTATGGGGCAAGGTCAGAGCAGCCAATTGTTCTCCTCAAGGAAGTTCCAGTAGGAGTTAGGACCCTTGACTGAAGAGAGGTTGGGGAGACTCCTCCATGTTTGTGACTGATATGGTCTGGTTAGGAGGAAAACACCGCTTCCACGCAGCCACGACATAGCGTGAGCATGTGTGGGATCTGCTGGGGCAGTTCTTGATAGGTACGGAACCTGGTGAGGAAACATGGCTGGATGGGTAGGCTTGGAAACCTTGAGTGAATCATAGAATCATAGATTTTGTTGTCCCTCAATATCATCGTCCCTCAGCAAGGGGCGGGGGGAAGGGAGGGAGGACTGCCTTTGCACCGGTGACAGTGAGCTTTTAAAAAAAAAAATTAGAATAAAATACTTTATCCAACGAAATACTGTTCTGCATTTGAAAAGAATTGTAATTCTCAGAAGAATCAGTGCAGATAAGGCACTTTCAGGGCAGGGTCGAGTCATGTCAGTGTATCAACTGCAGCACAGCTTTTCAGGGTGGGATATGCTTCTACCACCCCTGCTGCAATTCAGGGGAAGCCGTTGCGGCATGGTGATGGTGGTTGTAATTTACTCAGGAGCATCCCACTTCCTACCCTATTACTGACTCTCATGCTTAGAGCTATCTACTTAGATGATCAGCTCCGTGAGGCAGGGGCCCTGTTTTGTGTTTGTATAGCACCTCGCATGCTGGGGCCCTCACTGAGGTCTCTCGGTGCTCCCACAATGCAAACGTTCAATAACAATCACCATTTGAAGATGTCACCATGCTGGGAAGGGCTGCGAGTACTTTGCGGGGCAGGATTAGAATTCAAAATGGTCTGACATCAACAAGATGAAATGCCATAAAGGCAAGTGCAAAATACTACACTTATGGAGAAATCCAATGCACAACTACAAAATAGGGAATAACTGGCTAGGTGGTAGTGCAGCTGAAAAGATCTGGGCGGTCTAGTGGATCGCAAATTGAACATGAGCCAACAGTGCGGTGCGGTTGTAAAAAAGGCAAATCTCATTCTGGGTATATTAATAGGACTGTCAAATATAAGACACAGGAGGTAATTGTCCTGTTCTACTTGGCACTGGTGAGGCCTCTACTTGAGAACTGTGGCCAGTTTGGGGTGTTACACTTTAAGGAAGATGTGGACAAATTCTAGAGGGTCTACAGTAAAGCGACTAAAATGCTAAAAAGTTTAGAAAACCAGATCTCTGAGAGAGGTTAAAAAAACTGGGCATGTTTAGTCTTGGGAAAAGAAGTGGGGGAGGGGCTGGTAATAGTCTTCAAACATGTTAAGGGCGGTTATAAAGATGAGTGATCAACTGCTCTCCACCTCCACTGAAAGCAGGACAAGAAATAATGGCCTTAATCTGCGGCAAGGGAGATTTAGGTGAGATATTAGGAAAACGTCTAACTCTCTAGGGGTAGTTGAGCTCTGGACCAGGCTCCCAAGGCAGGTTGTGGAATCTCCGTCACTGGAGGGTTTTTAAGAACAGGTTAGAGAAACACCTGTGAGCGATGGTCCAGGAAGCTGGACTTGATGATCTGTCAAGGTCCCTTGCAGATCCATAGCTCAGTGATTCAAAAGTAACACTGCAGTGAAGGAAGCAGTGGCAGCCCTTTTAGCAAAGCTCTTTCCACTCGTACTTAAAAGTTGGTGAAACAGTAATAAATCTGTGTAATCCAGAGCGCCTGTCCTTCAGAAGTGGAATTTGAATGCGGATCCACTGACTCTGGCCAGCTCCTGTCTTGGTGCTGGGATCAAGATGAAGTCAGTAAAGACACGGGTGATCCAGATGTTCCGATTTTATAGGGACAGTCCCGATTTTTGGGTCTTTTTCTTATATAGGCTCCTATTAGCCCCACCCCCGTCCCAATTTTTCACATTTGCTGTCTGGTCACCCTAGTAAAGAGAAGACACATAAATTATGTCTGAAAGGGAGCTGAGCTGCTTTTACCATTGGCTCCACCGCAGCGTTCTTAAGGCTGTTTCCTATGAGAGCGTGTACTTGGGTGCCTCTCCTGTACCTTTAATGTTTTGCGGGTGCTCTGCTGCTGTCATGAAAGAAGCCCGAAGAGAAAACTTCTTCGTCACGTCCCTTTGCCCGTTGCGAGTGATGAGGAGCCTTTGAAAAATCTCGTTGCTGAGACGTGGCTGGGAGTGTGATCCGTGCAAAGTGCTCTCTAGAAAGTATCCCTGGGATTGTCTGTGCCATCATGGACATGGGGTGAAGCACAGGGCCAGAGCAGAGAGAACCTGGTTCATCCTCCAGGAAATTGGCTGCATTGAACCTTTCTAACGCCTTCGCTTGGGACATGTCTGCAGAGATGTTCGTTCCCTTTGAAGGGCTTCTTTGGGCTGAACTCTTTACAGGGCAGGGGGGCTGCTCTCCTGGGTTGGTTTGTTAGGGATCAGCAGAGGGCTGGGCTGTCCGGTGGAAACATCTGAGTGTGGCTAAGACCCTGCCTTTGGAGATCGGTGTGTGTGTCTGTGTTTATATGTATCTTTGCTGCCATTCGGAGCTCCGGAGCAACAGCGCTGGTTGATATTTGTGCTACTGCACATGGAAGCGCTGAATGGCAGGTGATGCACTAGAATTGTGTACATTTTGTATATGTGGAGTGACCTAATCTTGTTGCTGTGAATTTCCACTTACCCGCTGTTGTAGGTCTGGCCTGAAAGACGAGTCGTCCAAGTGACTGTCTCGGGCTGCCTTGGCAAGTCATGGCCTGGTTCTCCTATCTGGAAGAGAGTCTGGTGGATAAGGAAATGCCTCCTGACGGTTCCTTGCAGAGAGCTGGGTGTGTCTCAAACCATACAGCCAGCCTTGCACACCAGGTAGGGTGTGTTCAAGGTTGGGTAGTGATGCTGTGTGTGGTTAAACAGCTGCATTTCAGTGGTGGGCCACATGAGTGTGTTTTTGGGCGGGGGAGTGAGGGAGGCAAATGGTGTTTAAAGTGCTATAGGATGGAAGGCTGTATGTAAATACATGTTGTCAAATAATGTACCAACTACTGGCGTGTCCAGGGAGAATACACCTGGTCAATAGGCTAAGCGGAGCTTCTGGAATAATCAATTCAGCTAATTTCTCAGTGAGTTTTTGAATACATTATTCAGTTTTTTTTCTCATTATTCACCCGGCTTCTAGAGGGGCGTGAGTAATTAGTGTATGTTCATGAAAAAGCATGAACATTGCAACATTTTTATGAACATTTGTGAATAACGTTCGTTGGTTATTGGCCCAGCCCCAGTTGTAAGTTTACCCTAGCTTATCCCATTAATGACAGTGGAGTAGGAACAGATAAATAACCACCTGCTACCAGGAGGCAGCAGGAACCAGCGTTTGGAGTTGTCTCCAGCATTGTCTGAGCCCCTGGTCTCACCCCCATACCGGTCAGTGGCAAAAGTAGAAATGGACTGTAACTGGCAGGACACCCCTGGGCCCTTGCTCCATTGTTTTGCAGACATTTGCCCTGGTTTGGGCATTAGAATGGAGTGGAGTCAGTCTGGCTCCAGCTGAGATCCAGCCTTTCCGATCCATTTGGATGGTCGGTTCCTTGGGACAGGGGCTGCCTTTCTGGTGTGTGTACAGCACCCAGCACAGTGGAGCCCTGGCTGGCGCCCCGAGGTGCTCCTGTAACACATCTTCAGGTGAGCCTCAGGACTCCCAGGAGCCAGGCGTTCTGCTGCGTGGACACAGTGCAGGCACATGCCAATGAGCAGCTTGCCCCTTCTGTGCAGGGGGCTGTTGGTGCTTGATGCCATACTGGCCTGCAGACCATAGCGAGGCTGGTGCTTCCCCAGGGAATGCACCACGAGCGAAAGCAAATCCATCCCCAAACGCAGGAGCTGGGGACCTCTTGCAATGGCCCATGCATGGAAAGAGGGGGGGTGGGATACTTCCCAATTCCTACCCAGCCTATCGATTGAACAGACAGTCCCTAGGCCTCATGGTTTGCTACCCTAAATGCAGCCCAGACACCGAGGCCTTGTGCAGCTGGGATTCAAGGTGTGATGTTCGCATGGGTTAGCTGGCACTACTAACTCACACCTTTTAGGCTACATTGGCACTCTGAGCGAGGGATGTCATTCCACTTGGGTACACGGGCTTGCGTTAGCCCCATTGAGCTAGCGGGAGTCTAATAGCCGTGTAGCCGCAGTAGCACAGGAGTGACTGAAACCGATGGGTATATGCTCTGCCAAGCCTCTGCGACCGTGGCTACAATGCTATTGGTACATGTGCTGACTCGATCAAAGCTAGCTCGGGCATGTCTGCGCATACTGGAATCCCACCTGTGATTTCAGTGTAGAGACACCCCCTTGATCCTAGCTTGTGATGGCCACTGCGTGTAATGATCTATGCACCGTTTTCCGGGGGCTGCTTTTTCCTCCCCTTTTGTGTGCACTGCGGTTAAATGACACTTGTTGATGGTTTTGAATGACGAGACCCTCCTTGGTGACATCAGACTCCTTCCCCCTCACGGCCAATGTCTAGTCGCTGTTGTGTAGCCCACACGTCAGAAGGACCAGTAGAGGAATGTACATGCAGCAGTAGCAGCTGTGCAGAATGGTGGGCCCCCATGCTCGAATAGCAGCTATAACACTGAATAATTTGTACCCCATTGGTTTTGAAAGGCTTTTTTTGGAATGTCGAGCCCCGGACTAAGAGGTGGCATGGGGGTGGGGAATAGAGAGCACCTGCAGCTGGTGAGGAGAGGGGTGGCGGAGGTCTCTTAGGGTCTGGCCATGCACAAATGGGCCAGTTCTGGAGAGGCAGTGGGAACCTACACCACTGTGGAGCCCCACAGGTGTTGCTTGCTCTCTGCACCTTCCAGGATTTGGTCCCTGTGGTGTTTGATATTGGGCATCATCCCACGAAGACTTTGTCAGAGGTTCCAGGTGATCTGGGTGGCTGCCCCAGGGCAGAGATGAGCCCAAGAGACCAGTGCTTGGATGGTGTTCGAGGGCCAGTCTGACTGGGGGTGGTTTCAGGTTCACTGATGCCCAGATGCCATGAGACTCCTGCTGTCAGGGAACAGGCCTGCCGGAGGATGGCTGCTCACATGAGAACTCACCCCCTGCGGGAGGGAATGGGCACCAACCTGCAGCCAGACACTCACAGGATCAGGTTTGGATCCAGGGAGTCGAAGCGTCCTTCCCCATACCCTGAAGTTGCTTTCCTTGTGCAGCACAAAAAACAAAGGTAAAACCCCACCAGCTGGTACACTCACGCCTTGCTGCTCTCCTGGCTGTCTTGTCTTCAGCACTAGCCTAGAGAGCTTATCTGCTCCCTTCCTCACCGCTGGATCTCTCTGAGATGCACCATGGGCTCTCCCTTGTCCACTGAAATCCATCTCCGCAGCCCAGGGCATGATTAGAGACTCCAATAATAGTTTGGTGGCTTAGACCAATGACTGGTCTTCCTAAGAAGACACAGTGGCCATGCGTCATTCGCTTACATAAAATGAGCGTAGGGCTGACCTTGCTTTGTCTGGAACTGTGGGATATCCTGTGAGATGCTTTAGGTGTTCATTTAAACCAATGGAGAGATCGGGAATACCTCCTGTAATAAGGCAAACTTTGGGCATCATTGGGACACCATGATCGTGGGCATGTGTTGGGAGGATTGTGGGGGTAAGTGTGATGTTGTAGATCCCACTTTCTGAGTCAGTGACAAATTAGTAGGTCCTAACTCGCAGGAACCAAAACACCCTTGAACTCAGAGGAGCATAATCGGAGCATGGGGGCGTCATGTGTCTGCTATTGTGACAGCAAACCAACCCTGTGTCTCCAGGAGGCTGTGCACTTCCTCAAAATAGAGACCCCAAATGGACTGCCATAAAGTGTTGAACACAGAAGAGTCCAGTTATAAACATTGTTCTTGGAGCACTGAGGAGGTTTGGAAATGGGGAAATGTCAGCAGCTTTGGGTTGCAATCTTGGCAGGTGATGGGGAGAAGAAAGGAGAGCAAGACGGGGTTGTGCTTTGGGGGCCTTGCTAAGAGGCAGGTCCGTGATTAGCACGAGGAGCGTTCACGGTTCCTGTTTAATTTTTAGTCTACATTGCAATTCCGCCTCAGAAACCCGGGCGTGGCCTTTCCTCCGAGTACGTGAAGGTCCTTGAGAAATCTGTAATTAAGTAAACGTTACCAGTGTTTGTGAGAGAGGCAAATGCACAGCCGGGAAGAACATCACTGTGAACGGAGGGAAAAGAGCCCGGTCTCCCACTTCAACCACTTGACATGCTCCCTGCATACCTACCTGTAATGCATTCATAATGCTGAGGGTAGCCCCTTCGCACGGGGGTTGTCTTGTTAGCATTTTGGTCACCAGAACCACTTGGCTTCAAGCAATTCTCGTAGTGGAACTGCTTCTGCAACTCCATCGTTATCGGAAAAGAGGGTCCCTCCAGCTGAAATGGATTAAGCAATCGTGCAGTACTCGAATACTTGTAGCCAATCATGCTGAAACACAGAGGGCAGCCATGAAGTGCGTTTCTTTTCTAAAGAGATGTTACCTTGTGCCAGACAGCGAAATACACAGACAATCATAATAAACCGGCCCCGGTAGCTGTCCTCTCGTCCTTGTGCGCTGTACAAGGGAACTCTTCAGTAGGGATTATCACTCAGGAGCCACTTACTCAGGTATTCTTAGTTCATGCACCAGACCTCTCTGTTCGTGTTTAGATTGTCTGTGAGTGAGACTGTTGTGCTGGGAGTGACGGGCAAAGTCCGGAGGGGGAGGGGAAAAAAATCTTCTTATGAAAAGCTAAATTCAACGGCATGAGCAGGAGTAGAGCATTTGCTGTTTTACAAAACTCCACTGGCGGCCAGTGAAATGCCCAGCAGAATCATTACATCGTCCGAATACTTCCTCATTGGCCAACGACACGCCAAAGGTGGGATATAACTAGTACAAGAGAGACCGCAAGGAGGATGGAGGAGAGTCGTGCTATTCTCAATCACCTAGCTGACCAGGCAGTGATGCTCTCTCCATAGTGGAGACGATGTTGGCTACAGCTGTTAATCTGCGAAGCCCTCTTAGATGGATCTCTGGTAGGATTCTTTGGCCCATGTGGTGCAGGAGGTCAGACTGGATGATCACGGAGGTCCCTGCTGGCCTTCAAATCTGAGTCTTAAAAAGAAAAATAGAAGTACCTTATAAATATGATCCCACCCTTCGGTAATATTGGAGGGGCTCTGTTCACCCTCACTCGTACACAGCAAGATCTCCTTCTGGGAAGTGTTTGATGGTCCGGTTAATGTACCGATTTGGTGGGGAATATTTATAAGCATGTAACTCTATTGGATGTGCTCCTGATTAGGTGTGTGTCTGTGCCATTTGTTTGGGGAAGAGGCTGAAAGCAAGACAGTTCCTTCCTGCTCCTCCTCCACGCCTTCCTTTTGGGTGGGGTTGGGAAGGTTGTACACGACATCCCCTCTCCAACTCCCTCCGTACTATGCTCCCAAAGTAGCTCACCCGCTGCTGGGAGGCTGCACTGTCAGGGTCACTCGCTGCTTCCAGCCCCCAGTACATTTTCTTGGAACAACGCCTCAAGTTTCAGGAAACGATCATAATATTTTTAACATCCAAACAGGCCAGTGTAGTCTGCCCCCTCTCTCCATTACATTAACCATGGTATCATTAAGTGAAGCAGCCTTATTTATTTATATTCGTAAACCTCTAACTAGGTCAACACACGTTTCTCTTGTCTTAATAATTATTGATAAGATGCAGCGGATCACATGCCTGGCAGGAACCCAGCTCCTGCTGCACTGATCTCATTAGAGACCCTGCATATGCAAAAGATGCTCTTGTTTATCTAATTCCTGGATCAGCTGTTGACAGCCCCCTCTAATTTAACCATTGGGAGACCAAAGCCCAGTGCAATTTTGTGGCTTGTTTTTCCTCCTTTTAAAGCGCATTGCACCCTGATTCCTCTGTGTGAGATAAAATATTAGAACGTTGTAGGTGTATCGAATGCTCAGAGCTTCTTAAAACCAAAGCAAACAACCCATGGCTTTTGTGACAACCTGACTGCGAAGAAAACAGATGGCTTTACTGATTTGTGCAAGGAGTTGTAATCTATCATCTTCATTATTGGTAGTGAATTGTAGTGCTCAGAAAGCTGATTGGCTGTGCTCTCTCCCCATGTCCCTCCATCTGATACTGCAGGAGTCTCTGCTCTGCTGATCTTTGGTCTCCCCAGAGCACTGACAGTCAAAGGGTGGGGCAGTCTGGCAAACCAGAGGCTCCAAAAGTGACAGGCTACCACAGCTGAGTAGTTGTGAGGGGAAGAGCGCTATGTGAGGGACACAAAACAGCTCCCAGGAAAGTTGTCGCTCAGCTGTAGGGAGGAGTGCAAATTCTATTGGCCAGATTTCCAAATGAGGAGCAATGGGTGTGTATGTATGTGCGTGCATGAGCAAACAGGCATTTGCCTGCACAAATCCAGGTTGTTGCAGACTCAAGCTATGTCTTTCCTGTTTCTGTGGGTGCCTTTCTGTGCTTTTCTTGAAACACTTGTTCTTTGTTCACAAGTTTTGTTAATAAAAATATGTGTGCTGGGTCCAGGGTGAAACGCAGAGCACTACATTGCTTTTCCAGGGATGAGGAGCCAGGAAGAAGTTTTTCTTCTCTGTTTTGAAGTTTGTTCAATTATTTTTCCCAGGGTAAGTAAGAGAGAGGGAATGTAGGGGGTACAAAAACTGTGTGTGTGTGTGTGTGTCGGGGGGGGGGAGGGCTTGGTAGCAAACTGTTGCACAGTATTATCCAATTTTAGTTCTGAGTTTTAGGCGACCAGAGCAGGTGTCTTTTTTGTTCTGTTTTCCCCGTTGGATCGAAACGTGATCTTCTCCACTTGAGCTAGATCAATTAAGCTTTACATTGGGCAGTGATTTTCAGTTCTGCAGACTTCCGTTTTTGTTGAATTAACCTTTTGGCAGCTGGACTTCCTCTCAGTACAGAGCAGTTCTTGTTACAAGGATCCCCTGGATAAAGTTCTGGGCTCTGTGAAGAGAGCTGCTTACAATCTCATGTTAAAGTTTCTGCTGTTTCTCCCTGTAACAAATACAACTTACAGGCAGATCCAGGCCATATGCGTGAGCTCTACCATGGCCATCCTCTAGTTCCAGGGTTTCCTTTAGTACCAGCCTAGTTTAGCCTGTCTGCAGGGAACAGGTGACTTTAGAACCCATCTTGGGAAATTTTTTAATCAGGTCTCCTGTGTTTACACCATCATTCCCCCATAATTTCAAACAGACACAGCACTCTGCACTTCCTGTCCCAAACTGGTGATTTTTGCCTTGTGCGATTTCCTTCCCTTTCGGATGCCGTTTCCCTGGGAGATTTGAATTCCATGGATGTAGTTGAGTTTTAATGTGATCTTATCCATTCCCTTTGCTGATTCTAAATCCCAGCTGGTCATTTTGTTTCTGAGAGGGGGACGGTTCTCCTGCTGGTGGACACGGGGCTGGTTCATTGCACCAATTCAAAATTCCATCTACAAACCCTTTCCATTGTGCTGGTGAAGTGTCCTCCTGAGTCCCAGTTGCAGTTTTGTGGTCTGGGTTGTGCACAATGCTTGTGAAAAACACTTGATTATGTGCAGAATGAAGTAAAGTACAAAATGTCTTAAATGTGGATGCCTAAAATTAGGCTCCTAAATCCATATTTAGGCACCTAAAGAAAAGTGAGTAGATTTTGAGAGCAGCTGAGCACAACTGCCAGGAAAGTTGGTTTAAATGTGAGTTGAGGATGCTGAATTTTATTTATTTATTTATTTTTCACTTTTCCAGCCTGGTGTGTGTTTTCTGAATGATGATAAAGTTCTTTGACTAAGTGTATTTAAATGACACACAGGGATAACCTGCAGCCACCTCTGGGGTGGAATGCTGCAGCTGTTCAACAGTGCACAGCACAGACAAGAAGTGAAGAAGACTATTGTATCCATTTCTAAAACCGCAGAGGCATTTAGGAAGAGAGCGTGTTGCTAGCCTGGCCGGAACAGCCGGCAAGCTGGGGCTATTGCTTCTCCTCATGCACAGTGTTACAGGGTTATGAGCAAGCACAGCCAGGCAGGGCCTGGCTGGCCTCCCAACACAGCACCCCTAGTCTTGGAGACTCCCTGTGCAGGTTATAGGGGAATTCGTTGTGTGCTGATGATCTGGGTCAGTGACTGCTTTGTCCAATCCAGGACAGTGCACACTATCCTCTCGCTGGTCTGTGCTGCTCCCTTGTTTTCTCATGTGCTTATAGGGGAACGCAGCGTATGCTCAAGGTGACTAAAATACACAACGTTTGGGGGCAGTGGGAGTGAGAGAATGAGAGAGCGCAGTTACCTGTCATAAAAATGTGGCGATGAATCAGAGCCCTCCCCCAGGATTCGCTCCAAATGGAGTGTTCCTCTGACGGTAGTGCTCCCAGAAGAAGAGTTGAAAAAGACTTACAAAGTGTGGTGAGATCTAAGCCTTTCTGTCATGTTGGAGAAGATGTTTGCAAGGTTACGCACCCAGGGTGCCCCGTACTGCTCTAGCTGGTCACCAGCCATCGCAACCTCCCCTCCATAGCCCTCTGCCGAACGATTCAGTGAGACTTCCTCATACTGCAGCATGAATATCATTATCTCGTTTGTCGGGGGCTCTCTGAGCCTCAAGTCATTTAATCTGGGAGCGGCTCACAATGGGGATGGAGGTTTTAGATTACAAAGCGTAATAACCCCCCTTGGCCGTGATTTATAACGCTGGGGCTTGAGGGAGGCGGGGGTGGCTTGGGTTCCTGCTGATGGGTAGAGAGACTATTGGTTATATTTAGCATGAAGGGAAGGGTGACTCTGCACCCTTTTTGTCTTGTTAGACAGATTTCAGAGCGTGAAATAATGAGCATAGTTGTATCGCAGGGTTTGCATGGAAAGCTGTAGCTAGAGCCAGGAAGTTAGCCGAGGAGCGGCCATGGTACTATTTCCACCTACATTTTGTTTTTCCTATATCTGATCAAGGGGTGATTTACATAGCAAGCTGCAAAAATCATTACAGATGCTGCTAGTGGCCTGGTTAATTAAAATACACAGTTCTCTGGGTAGGGAAAGACGACCTATATTTACTGTATATAGGAAGACATCTGTCAGCAAGAAACGCTTGTTAACTCAATGCAGAAATAGGTTTGTCCTGGGTTTCAGAATCCTGGAATTGTAACAATTTTTTTAAGCTTTGAGGGTACACAAAACTAATTTAAAGAGGACGATTACTATTATTAACATAAGGGAGGACATATTTAGACTCTGTACTTTCATCTCAAATAGGGGGAAATCCCTGAATGTTTCTAGTAATTTTTCCCAAACCGTTTGCTACAAACAAATAATTCTTCTCTGGTTTCCACAAAAGAATATGTTCCAGAGCGATCATAAAATAGATGATTTTAAAATCTGCAGATGGTTTCCACATATTCCTCCCCAGCTCACTGAGTCTTTCCACTTCAGTAAACTGGTTTATAATTTAGCCGGGGGCTGTGGAGCAAGCGTTCTGTCATCTTGTTTTTCTTGTTCATGTTCTTTATTCTCCCCCCCCTCCTCCCTTTCTCGTTGTCTTCCTCTTTTATTTCCCCGTTTTTCTCTCTAATAGGCAGCCGCTGTTCAGATCAGCGCCAAACCACTGCTTAGATTGTTCAGTTTGTAACTCATGTTTTATCTATCCAAATATCTAAATTCTTTACTCTGTAGAAATAGACACAGATTATCTAATATAAAACTTTCATAGGACAATTTCCCTCTCTACAACTAGTATGGCTTGTTGCAAAACTCGAACAGGGGCTGGGAGATCATTCACTGCCTAAGTGTGAACACCGGGTTACCATGGACTCCATTATGCTAAAAGCATGTCACTCCCAAATGTTTTTAACCAACGCTCAGCAAGGGAAACTTGACAGCACTGAGCACAAACATTTTGTGCTCTGTTCAGCAAAATCTTCTACATCAAATATGGCTTTCAAAGTTGCATTGTGCTGTTCAGCTGTTTAATAATAATTCTAATGTGTCTCTTTGTACTGTTAAAGGTAATCAAAAATCTCTTATGAGTTGGATGGCATTTAAGATGAGATTTGCATTTCCAGTAACTTGATTGGGGTTATTTCTCCCCTCCATTAGCTTTTTTTTCTTTACTCTTTGATAGTTCAGCATTATAATTACTGAGATTTCATTACAATGCCTAAATAACCATTGGACAATATACATGGGGGAAACATCCACATGTTCTCCAGAAGCCAAAACTGATGGCAAAACTCCTGCTGACTTGGACGGGGACAGTAAATTCTCTCATATGTGGGCAGTATTTTTTGACATCTTGTTGCAAATGGTAACTTTTCCCCTATATGTTTATCATTCCCTTTCTGACACAAATTGAGGCTGCTGACACATCTGTCAAGGGACTCTGCAATAACTGTTGTTTTTTACAAGGAATCCTCCATTAAGCACTTTCCATTTATATTTGTTTAAAAATATATATATATAATATATATATATATATATATATACACAAAGCATTTTGACCAAAAAAGGCCTTTCTTTCAAAACCAAAAAATTTTGCGGAAATTTTTCACTAACTAAAAACTTGTTTTTTTTTTTTTTTTTTAATCAAGTGAAACATTTCAAAACGATTTCTGCAAAAAATGATAGAAAATATCTTGGAAATTTTGTCCATTTAGAACCCTGCAAAATGGAAACAATTTTTGGGCAGCCATTTTCCCATTTTTTTTTGACAGTGCTAATCATGGTGCAATTTAGTCATTTGCTATTGAAAGGTTGCATATGAAAAAATGGACAAAATATGGTGCTAAATCAACTGGATGGTGGACTTGAGTTTCCTGTCATTGCTCACATGCATAATCGCTGTTCAGTAAGGGCCTATCGCATGAAGAGAGAAGTGGACTTTCCAGTGTTAGCTGATGCATATTCCTGCATGCTCTTGCAGCCTGTCTACCCTGCTGACAACACTGAGAGAACTCTCCAGATCCAGGTATCTTTTGCAAACCCTGGTCTTGTTCAGGAAAGTAATTAAAGGTGTGTACGTGCTTTCCTGGACAGCGAAGGACTTAAGCACATGTATAAGTGCTTTTAGGTGTTGGGACCACAGCCCGGTTGTTTGGCACTGTATTTGGCATAGCGCTGTTATGAGTTTTAGTTCAGCTTCCCAGTCCTCCCCAACTGTCACATCCTTAGTTATAAACCAGTCTCTGCACCAGAGAATAGCTAAATGCAGAAGGGAAACCCTTCATTTGTAGTATGTTCCCCAACATAACCAGAGACTGTTCAACAATATGAAATATGTAAATAAATTTCTGGCAGCTCCCAGTCCAATGGGCCCCTGTCTGCTGGAGCTTCTGAGCCTAACACCAGTAAGAATAAGCAAAATGGAAGTCTGTGTTGCCAAGGGCTTCTTGTACTATTTTGCCTCTGACATTGTGGCAGATCTGTTTTGCCCCTTCCCTCCCCTGTCCTCACAATGCTACGTTTATTGTGGCGATTCCTTCCCTGGTTCGAAGGCGGGTCTGGGATGGCAGCCACGCTCTCTGGGTTGTGAGGAGCTGGATGCCAGCACAGTGGGTTAAGTCTCTGTGTTGCAGAAAGGTTTATGCAGGAGACTGTTTTCCCCTGTTACCCTGAGGCTGATGAAAATGAGCTGACAGAACAGAGGCAGCATTAGTCTAATTATGGCCATAAACGTTACCAACTCGGTGGTGGATTTTCCTTTCTCAGTGACTTCCTGTTTTCAGCTTTGAGATGCAAATTTTTGCACAATCCTTGATCTGGATTTTCTTCTCATTAGCATGAAATTTGACTAGTTCCACATTTTTTAAATAACTGCTTTCTGAATTTTTAAACTGTGTGTGTGTGTGTGTGTGTGTGTGTGTGTGTGTGTTATACATGTGTGTGGGGGGGGGGGGGGGGGGAGAGTTACAGTGGGATTCCTGGTCCGTTTCATGGGCAGGGTGCAGGGAGAGCTAGTGGGGAAGCGGGTGTGTATACGGCTGTAATTTTTCGGGAATAACTAAGCATGATCAGCAATGGGGGTTTGTCATGCCAGCCTCGTTCTTGCATATCTAAACAGGAGAAAGCCATTAACTGTGGAAACCCCCAGATGGGCATGGCTGAGAGATGGTCTGTGCAGATGGGGACAAGCTGCCTTTGCAGAGATGCGCTGAAACCCTAAGTGATTTTCCCCTCTTGGTGGGCTCTGATGAGAGATTTCCTTGTACCTGCAGATTCTGTCTCACTTTCACAAACGCAAATGGATATAAAATTTGTGCTTTGAAACCATTACTTTTGCCTCCGCTTGGAAAATGAAGTTTGTCATTATAGAAGGTTAAAAACACTTACCTGGAAAAATAATTTTGAAATGAATCTTACCTCTGTGGATGTGTGGTCTTTTTTTTTTTTTTTTTATGCCTGTCATAATCTGCACATGTTAAAGCTGTGAGCTGGGAGATGGCTAGTGATAGATCGGAAGCATAAGGCACTATTTTTGGTAAATGTCATTCTTGTAATATTTAACTCTCCTTGGGATGTAATACTTTTTTTTTTTTTTAAAGTTATGGGTGCAATTAGGAACCAAGAGGTTGAGGTGCTGGTCGTACTGGCTAGATTAAGGGTAGGAGAGGCATCGGGTATGCATGCTTCTGCCAACGCAGTCCTGATGTGCAGCCCTTCCTGCTGCGCGCCCCCAGCCCCCATGCCTTGTAGTAAACACTCATGTTGCAGCCAAATCTTAATAGCCAGGATAAAAGCCTTCAATGAGTGAGGGCTGCTGTGCTGTTTCATGGAGTTCCCTCTGTGTTCTGGAGCCTACCCTGGCAGATAGGACTGTATGCCAAGCTGGGTACGTCTACACTACAGTGTGTGCCCAGGCTCTGAGCTGGCTTACGCCCATTCCCCCCACTGTCGACACACACAGCTCTCTGCCATGCGCCTGCATCCCCTCAGAACACAGGCCGACGCGCTCATCCAGGGGACAGGCCGACGCGCTCATCCAGGGGACAAGCCGGGGTTCTGCTGTAGCAGGTGGTCAGGCTCCCCCACTTTGCAGTGAGGATTTAGCTGCAGCTTGTATCACTAGGCTAGTGTTGGGAGAGCTGTGTCTGTGCGTCCCACCCTTTCCATTACATAACTTCCCACTCACCTCCCCTGAACTGGGAGCAGGCACCAGGCTCAAATGCAGCCGCTTGGTGTTTGGCCCTTCGTTTCCATGCTCAGTTTTAAACACAGCCAAGACCAGCTTATTTGAAAACTGAGGAGATGCTGGGGTGCTGAGAACCATGCCCCGCAGAGCCCTGCATGACCATCTCCCGAGCTGGGGCAATATGCTTACAACCCCAGAGGAGAGCCTGGAGTGACCAGAACAGACCCCCAAACAGCCCACGGTGCTGCCGCTGGCCTCAGATCAGCCAGCACACCTCCTGGGCCTATATTTGGAGGAATGGTTTCGGGGTGACCGTGGGGTGCAGCCCACAGAGGCAGAGCTGGAGCCTGGTATGTTGCAATTATACCTATTAAAAATGGGAGGAGTTTCCAGGCTATGTTCAACACAATTATTATTGCATGCAGGGGGTTATTTTGCTTCTGTTGAGGACGTAAGCCAGGCTGTCTCCATGGCTTCCCACCCCACCCCATCACATGGGAGCTGAGATGGATTTCAGTCCAGGGCAAAAATTAAAACAAACAGCTAGCGTTAACGTTTTACTAGACTTGGCTGAGAGGGGGTTGGGGATTAGCCTTACCAAGCGCCAGTTCGTTTTCGGCATGCACTGCTCCGTTTGTACCTCGCCCACACCACAACACCCTCCTGGTATTGCTGATATGGCCTGGGCCGGGAGTATCCGTCCCAGTGGCTGCCGCGGATGCATTTCGTTTCCTGAGTCCCTGTCGCGTCGACACTGAGCGGGAGAGGGACTCAGCTGTACACCTTCCAAGGCTTGTCCTGCCCCAAAGGAGGTTAAAACTGAATCTAGTACCGGGGCCCTTCATAGGAACTCCCACCCCCCAACCTGGGTACAAATCGTAGGGAGATTTTAGAATGAGTGTAATATATAGTTCTGCCCAGAGCGTGTGTCTGGGCTTGCACCGTGGCTTGCTGGAGCTTCTGAACAGACCAAAACCCAGATGCTATAAATATCACAGCCCCTAAAAATGGGTGGCATTCCCCCGCCCCGGTCCCAGACAAATGGTAATGTGCTTTTTGACTGCCTTGGCAGGCCCTTCCATCTCTGTCGCCGGAGACAAGAAAGCAGAACCCTGGGCAGTGGATACTCACCCGGCATGGGAAACGGAAAATAAGTGGCTGAAACGCATCTGGGCATTGTGGAGGAGCCTGATGAAGAGCTGAAGTTCTGGGGAGAGAGGGGAGGCGGGCAGGGTGCTGTGGGAGAGCCAAGGCAGCCCAGCTTGAGGAGAGAACAGTGCCGTGGGGCAGTTCCTGGATCAGTGACACTCTACCGAGCATGCCGGTTTTCCACGTTGTTTTCGGTTGTTGATGCCACACTGTTTTGTTTTGTTGTATTGTGCTTGTCGATGGCAACTGGCCTGCCTGCATGGTTTTGTGTGTGTTGTTGCAGTGTATGTTTCCAGTCGTGGTTGGGTTGCAGTCGAGAACAAGGCTGTTACATTAGCAGGTTTTATTGCATTCATAAGAATGGAATTGCATGGCCCAGCAGCGCTACTGCATAAGCTGCAAAGCAAAGCACAGCAGCGTCATGCAGCAGTATCTAAGCTGCGCTGGCCCCCAAAATGAATTAGCATGGGATAGTTACATTACTTCATACTCCCTCATTGGTAGCACCTGGCACCCCTTGGCTGTGGGCATTCAAGGCACCCCGGTGTGCCCAGGCGCGGTGGCTCCAGGCCCCTAGTGATAAGCATCAAATCCTGAATCCTCAAAGGTATGTGGATGCCTAACTTCCATCGATTTCCATGGGAGTTAGGAGCCTGACTAGCTTTGAGGAGCTGGGCTGAGATGTTCTTCCAGGGGTGGTGGAACCAGGACCTGTCTCTGGCAGCACGGGGTGTACAGACCCAGAGAAGCCTCAGCTGGATGTGTTGGTGGGCCAAGAGCACTTCTGGAGAAGTGGTGTGGGATGGAGAGACAGGTTCTCCTACAGTACATTGTGAGCCAAGCCCTAGAGTGACCACACCAAGCAAGGTGATCAGAACCCTGGGCTCCAGCCGCAGTGTCAGGGCATTGCTGGGCATAGGCTGGGTGTGGGATGTGCCTATCAATGCAGTGTGGATGCTCACAGGTGAACTGGGAGAGTGTGGGCAGCTATGCCCAGTCCTGGGTTCCTGTGTGGCAGCTAAGGGAGCCAGGGATAAGCCTGAGGGAGTTGCTGCATGAGCCTCCTCCCTAGCTGTCCCAACGCCTCCCAAAGGAAATCTAGACGTGTCCTACCCCTGCCATCTTCCGCGCACAGCGCAAGATTCCCCTCCTCCCTCGAGCATTCCCACGGGTGGCAGAGCTGTAGGAAGGAGACGCTGTACAGTGCTGAGCTCTGGCCTCTGCTGTACCCTCCTTGGAGGGCACTTCTTGGGGCAGCGATGCTGGAGAAGGGTTTTTGGGAGGGTGGAGGCATGGGAGCTGCAGAAGAGCAGAGCTCCAGTCAGCCCTGTGGGGACGTATGGAGGCGTCGCGTCTCTGAGAGCACGGGTTGGCCGAGGTGTCGGGGGTGAGGGGCAGGCGGAGTCCCATTCCTGCCAGGAATCCAGCTGCATTCTCCGCCAGCTCCCCCTTCGCTCAGGGGTTCCAGTCACTACGCTAGGGACCCCGTCCATGTCCCTGAGAACAAGGGCAGCCCTCAGCCACTGCCTGAAGCCAACAGCCAGCCCTGGGGGTTGGGCCACGCCCCACAGTTTGCTGGGAATGTCTTGGGGGACGGGGGCTGAAAAACCTGGCGTCGCTTTGAGGGTGGGATTTCCCACAGGGCCTCAAGGAGCTAGACAGGGAGGGAGACGAGCACAGCCCCCATTGAGACCCAGTGGGATCCAGGGGTCGCATGGTCCCAAGAGCCTGAAGGCTGTTCTCAGGAGTCACTTTAGGCACCGGGGAGCCTGAGTCCATTGGCTTCCATTAGCCAAGGCCCCGATGCCACTTGGAAAACGGGAACACTTGCCTTGGTGCCCGACTTCTGTAGGTGCTTCTGAAAATGTCGTCCCTGGCCCCATGGGCCCAGAGGTGGGTGCCTGGTTGGCTTGGACCTGGCTCCCCCACTCCCATTGGTCCAGATCTGGGTCCTCTTGTCCCTCTGGGCCTGAGTGGGTCCTCTGGTGCCCCATTGACCATGACCTGGGTTCCCTGGTCCCCCCGACCCTGAGCTGGCTCCCTAAGTTCCTGTTGGAGCAGAACTGGGTCGCTGCTTGGGTCAGAGATAGGCTCCAGTCCCTGGAACTGGGTCCCCTGGTCCCCACTGGCCTGTAGCTGGGCCCCTCCTTGGCCTGAAGCCGGGCTAGGATGGCCAGGTTTGGCTGGATGTAATCGTGGAGGTTTCATCCCGTGACAGTCCAGGAAGGCTGGCAACCCTAAGCTGGGTCCCCTGCTCCCCAAGGCCCCATGCGCCTTCTGGAGACTGTCGAAGGAAGAAAGTGCTTCCCCGCCTGATGTCCTGAGCTTTGCACGTGAGAAATGAGGCGTGTGACTCAAATGGCGGTGTCCGTCCCTGCCAGCCTGCGCAGCCCCGTGGCTGTAGCCTGCGGGGCAGACTCTGTTACCGGAGCTCACAAAAATTCCACATCCGTCACTTACCATTTATGATTCACAGGCAGGAAGGCATCATCTTTCTTCCCTCTCCTGCCCCCCAACTGGCTTTCCTCCCTGCTCCCCCTCCTCTCTGGCACATAATGAGTTTGATAAGAAATTGTCTCGTTAACAGGATTAGCCATGGAAATCTCTAGTCCCCTCCTATTCATTTTGTAATGTTCCTCATCCTGTTCTGTAATTTTCTGCTGGTATTAGGCGTCTGTGGACCACCTCGGGGAGATTAATTCCTGCTCGTTCTGTGATAGTGTGAATGCTGATCTGCCAGAACTGTGCACTCTGCAGCTGCAGGTGCCATGCTGTCGTTATGGCTAATTTACATGAAACCCCCATTAACTCTTTCCCTGAGAAGCCTGGTCTCAGGAAATCTGCCGCACCCCTCAGTCCACGAGCTGCCTCCTACACGGCAGCCTTATCCCCTGTGAGATGCAGGGGACAAGTCTGTCACCCAGGCGTGGAGGAGGCAGCTGGACTGGGTGGTGGGGAGGCGAGGAGGCAGTTTGTTTTAGTGCTAGTGACGTCTTTCCCAAAGTAACTTCTGCATATAAATAAAACGACTCAAAAATACTCTGCCTTGTATTAGAAGGCACCCGCTCTTCTGATCGCACTGTCTCTTTTATAGAAAGCTGCATAGGCAGATGCATTCAAACCTCATGGACCAAATTTTGCTGTCATTTACCACTGTAAACCCATTGATTTCTGTAGCGTAACTCTGGATTTACCCCAGTGAAAATGAGAGCAGAAATTGGCCCCATGATAAATAATTACCCTTAATTTAATAATTCTTTATAACCGACAGAATACATGACCCCCAAGGAAGTTAGTAAAAAGAGGTCTCTGTTAATACCAGTTTTATTAAATCATGCGCACATATCTGTAAAGGTGGGTCCAGTTTTCGGTCATGTTCACCCACAACTGGGAGCTATACATAAAGAAATTTGGGGAAAAAATTTGCCTAAGGAATTTCCTCAAAGATCATTTTAAGGGGGGCTTTTGGGTTGAATTTAGATCAAAATGTAGATTTTGAGAAAGCAAAGCTTTTAAAAAGCATAAGACCAATAGCAATGTGTTTGATTTAATAAAAAAAATCCATGCAAAATTATTTGCTTAACGATGTAAACATGCCATGTTTGCAGCACTCACAATGCAGCATTTTGCTACTGCATTAAAACCTCCAGCTTATCATGCACAAAAGGGTGTATTCTGGTGTATTTCCGAGAGAGGCAAAAAGTAAACAAACTGCATTAATGGGGAAGAGATGAGGATACTGAATATCCTTTTGGCTGTAAACATTTACAGGATTATTCGTAATTTAGCACAGGAAATTTGTGTTTTTTTTCAAAATGATGATTAACCTGACAATGTCCTTTTAAAAGTGAATAATTTATTCAATTAATTTTTCTTCTTTATATTCATTGAGTGTCCATGAACAGATTCATTTCTTCTAGTTTATTTGCAATTATTTGCCATAATTTTGGTGACTAATTCTTGAATTGTGGCTTGTGCCCAAGCCACTGCTGGTGGCGATTTGGTATACGAACCGAGTCATTTGGTTGGTTGGTGTTGAGTTTTGACAGGGCACATAAGCTGCATAGTAATGCCTCACTTTCCAGAACTCTTGGGACAGGGATAGTTGATTTTACAAAGTCAGTATTTCTTTCAACAAATATTTTCCAAGCTCTGCATGAAAAAATTGCTTCTTTCAGGGATGTTCCTGCTGCAGAACTTGTTTGCCCATCTTCTCGTGGAAGGTGAATACTGAAAGGGTCAACAGAGAGGCATGGCCAATTTGTTTTAAAACCTGAACAAATATTTGCAGGACACTTGTTTGTAAAAACTGCCCAGTTTCCCAATCGCTAGCAACCCTGCGCTGAAACTGAAAAGCCGAACGTTTCCAACAAGTCAGTGGAAATACATCTTTAAAACGATGCAGAAGTAGTTGGTGGAACTCCTAGCATCAAGCTCAGCAGGATTCAAAAATATATTAAAGAAACATATATAATATTTATGTATAAATATATTAGACATTTCTATGGCTAAGCAGATCCCCCAGTTGCATAAGATAAGATAGACATTTACTAGGGCTATAACTTTTATGCTTCAGGACCTAAGCCAACCACCGGCTGACAGGGGTTAGAAAGCAACTTTGCTCTGGGGGAGGATTATTCCATAATTGCCCTTTCTGGGGTTTCTTCCACCTTACTCTGTAGCAGCTGGTGCTGGGCACAGATGGAGACAGGAGACCAAGTCAGATGGACCATGGGTCTGATCCAGTCTGGTAAACCCCCTGTTCCTGTGCTGACTAACATCTGTTCTGACCTGCAAAAACTGGACACCCAATGCGAGCTTTCAGACGGAAAACATTTCCAAATGCCTCGGGCATGACATGAGAGGGAGCGCGCCACCTGCAGCTGAGGCTTAAATAGACCTGGCAATAATTGCTTTGCAAAAAAAGGGGATATTGGTTTGGACTAAGAGCCCCTGTTGTGGTTCCTCCGCTTGCTTTATTTGAATGCAGGGTGCAGAGCTGTGTTTGGTGCAGGAGCTGAGATGTGGCAGCTGGCCCAGGACGGTTCTTTAACTCGCTTTTTACAGTTGTTGGTCGAGGAGAAGACATTGCAGCTCTGTTGGCTCTCCCAGGCTTAAATGCAGTGATCAAAACCGAAGCCAAACCCGGAGGCTAGGGGAAATGTGGCGTTTTTAATGATCGACTGGGATCCCGCTTTTCTTTTTTAAACCCGAAGAGCCAGTTCACTGGAAAAGCACCCATTGCTGAATTGCAGCTCTGAAATGCATGGAATGGGATTTGTCAGGGGATTAGCAGCCACAAAATAAATCTGTATTCTCTGGTTCTTGGTAGCCTGTGTAGGGCCTGGCGGGGCGATAGTATCGGGCAGTAAGACCCTGCCAATGTACACGATCTGTGGAGACCAAGAGGTGGGCATGGCCTAACCACAGAGTTCTTTGAGAGGGAGGGGTGTGTGCGCATGCTAATGCCGGGCCCTATACAGTGGGCTCTGGATGCTGGAAGGAGAGACTTCCTGTGATAGGGACATTAAGGAAGAACAGAGCATTTGCAAATGATGAGTAATTATTGCCATCTATTAAAGGGCAGAGGTAGATGTGTTAAACCTCACGCGCATCAGATGAGGTGAAACCTGAGATAATATTAGGTGGATTTAGAGACGGCTTTGGGGATCAATCATGCGAGAGGCAGGAAGTCTCTCTCTCTCTCTCTCTCCAGGTGAGAGGTGTGTGAAATAGCATCCGTCTTGTGAATGAGCTCAACCTTTCACTACCCAGAGCCATTTCATGGGAGGAAGAGTTCCTGTGAGTCTGGGGCTGGCTGGAAGGCAGTGCTAATTAGTGGGAGCTTGCAGGGAGAAGGAAGTGCTGCAAAGCACAAGGAATAAAAGGGCCTTTGGCAATAATAGTTGAGGAGCGTCAGTCCAAGGAGAGCTCTTTAACGCTGGGAGGTGACAGGCCAAAAGCAGGTGGAAGGTGTAAAAAGGAAGGGAGGATTTACTGACTAGCTGACATTCAAACCAGAGCAGTGCAGACCCAGCCTTGAGCAGGGCGTGGCATCGTCCTCCACAGTCAAACTCGAGTTCTAACGCTCAGCTACAGTGGCTGGCAGTTCTCACGTTAAAAGGCACATGGCCCTGCCTTTAGAAGAGCTAAGCCTGTGTGGTCTGGTTCCTAGATAGCAAACGAGGTGACAGAGCAGCTCCATGGGTGTAAACAGGGCTAGAGGGGAATTGTGGTTTGGAAGCGCTTTGGGGCAGAGACTTCCTCTGCTTTTGGACAGTGCCTGGACTACACTTTGGGAGCCGTAGCAATAGAAATAGCAGGTAGGGGGGTGCACAGGAGTCTAACCCGGAGTCCCGGGGTAAAACAATACAAAAGGAACATGGCACCCATTAAACCGTTTAAAAACCGCCTCATCGATAGGTCTCAAAATGTAACTGCAAACAGGGAATCATCATTGAACGGGTGTGTTTCTAGTTGGGTCCTGCAGGGATCAGTTCTTGGCCCTATGCTTTTTAATGTTTTTTTATCAATGACCTGGAAGAAAACATAAAATCATCACTGATAAAGTTTGCAGATGGCACAAAAATTGGGGAGTGGTAAATAGTGAAGAGGACAAGTCACTGATTTAGAGCAATCTGAATCACTTGGTAATTGGGCACAAGGAAACAGTATGCCTTTTAGTTCAGCTAAATGTAAATAAGAACATAAGAACAGCCGTACTGGGTCAGACCAAAGGTCCATCTAGCCCAGTATCCTGTCTGCCGACAGTGGCCAATGCCAGGTGTCCCAGAGGGAGTGAGCCTACCCGGTAATGATCAAGTGATCTCTCTCCTGACATCCATCTCCACCCTCTGACAAACAGAGGCTAGGGACACCATTCCTTACCCATCCTGGCTAATAGCCATTAATGGACTTAACCTCCATGAATTTATCCATAAATGTATATATACATCCAAGAACAAAGAACGCAGGCCATACTTACAGGATGGGGGACTCTATCCTGGGAGGCAGTGACTTGGGGGTCATGATGGATAATCAGCTGAACATGAGCTCCCAGTGTGATGCTGTGGCCAAAAGGGCTAATGCGATCCTGGGATGCATAAAAAAGATAATATCAAGTCGGGAGGTAATATAAACTCTGTATTTGGCATTGGCTGCTATGGGAATGTGTGTCCTGTTCTGGTGTCCTCAATTCAAGCAGGATGTTGATGATTGGAGGGGTTCAGAGAAGAACCACGACAATGATTAGAGGATTAGGAAATATGCCCTGTGGTGACAGACGCAAGGAGCTCAATCTGTTCAGTTTAACAAAGAAAAGGTTAAGGAGTGATTTGAACACACTCTGTAAGTACCTGCATGCGGCACATATATTTAATAATGGGCTCTTGTTACACCTGTTCTGCTAGACCGAAGATCCAATGGTTGGAAGTGGAAACTAGGCCAGTTCAGACTGGAAATAAGGTGGACACTTCTCAGTGTGAGTAATTAGTCATTGGAACAACTGACCCAGGATCATGGAGGATTCTCCCTTACTGGCAATTTTTAAATCAGGATTGGGTGTTTTTCAAAAAGGTGTGCTGTCGTTCAACCAGGGCCTGGGCAGTGCATGCCCTCATGCCTTGACATTCTATGGAAAAATTAAAGAAGGACAAATTAAGGCTGACTATCTGGACAGGGAGTCTTATCTGGCTGTGGACTAGTCTTCCCAGGGGAGAGGGGCAAGGCCCATCAGCTAGGACATTGCAGAGTAAGCAGCACAAAGCACTAGAGGATGTGCTGCAGGGAACTGTCCTGCCTTGGCTGGGAGGAGCTGGCACCTACTTCGTTTTTTCCCTCAGCAGCTTCTCTTGTTCTGCAGTGACCTGAGCTGACCCCCACCCCCAGTAGTGCATGCATCCCACTGCGTGCCCACTATGTGAGACTGTCGTGGGGGCAATCACACGGCCAGCAGTGTCTGGGCCCTCTGTGCAGCACAGCTCCTATGGCTGGCCTGCTAGCGATTTTAGAAATCTGCATTTCTGTTTCAGGGGGTAGCCATTTCTGTTGTAATGCTTCGGGCGTAGGTGGGCCTCCAGTGGGTGCCGCCGAATGACAGGGGCATCGTGGTTGGTACCATGCAGCATGTTCAGGAAAGGGCTTGGAATTGGGCAGTTCTATTTCCACTCCCCGGAACAGTTGCATCCTGTTTTCAAAACCTCCTCCCTGCCTTTTTCTCTTCTTTGGTGTCATTCTCCTCGCTCAGAAAATCCATTTAAATGCAATTCCATTCTTAAAACGTCCCCTTCATGCATGTCTAATGAATGTCAGGGAGATGCTATTACAATGAAGCCGAGTGGGATCCAATCTTGCAGAGTGTCTACAAGTCATTTGGAGGAAACCCTGGGAGTGCTCCCAGTTTTATTACAGCATAATTAGAAATAAAATCTTGTTGCACTAGGAGAATGAGAGATGGGTGTTAATCCTGTAACAGGGGAAGATAGAGATGTGCCTATAAAAGAGATCAAGGACAGAAAGAGAAAAGCCGTTCATGACTCCCCAATTTTCATCCCTCCTGTTTTATTTTTTTCCTCTCTCTGGCTCAGCATCTATTCAGTGTCACATGCTGCAGCTGGTTCAGAGAGGACCAGTTTTTCCAAATGCCCCCAGCCCTGTGAGATGTCAGCACCCTCCCCACCTTCTGTCCAGGGGTGGAGAACACGGGAATCCCACCTAGCACAGCAGCTGGATCAGGCGTGGTGTTGGGGGTGGGTTAATTT
The DNA here is from genome assembly GCF_002925995.2 of Terrapene triunguis. Taxonomy (NCBI): domain Eukaryota; kingdom Metazoa; phylum Chordata; order Testudines; family Emydidae; genus Terrapene; species Terrapene triunguis. The sequence continues at coordinate 17,240,488 of NW_020664725.1, read as the reverse complement.
CTGGAGCATTTCTGCCTCCACACTCAGTCACTGGGAGGTCAGCGGCTCGGCACGTGCGTGGCAAGGGATTCTATTTAGGTCTTCAGTGAGGTCTAGATTGCCTTGCTGCTCAGCTGTCTGAGGCAGCTCTGTAAGCAAGCCTCCCTGCGCGGGCTTCTCTTGGGCGTTGCACAGGGAGGCCAATGCCTGGCTCTGTAAGGTACCCCATCCCCAGAGACCCTACCTGCTGCCTGTGTGTATTCTGGCTGCTTAGTATGCACAAGGTATTCAAATCCCAGCCCAGGCTCTTCAGAGCAAAAGTGGGTCATTCAGATGTTGCGGCCCTCTTTTTATTGTTTAAAATCACTTCCTGGAATGGTCCCTTTGAGACTAAAGTTAAAATGTGAGCACATAAAAGAACAATACCTATGGAACCGCAGTGGAATTCTTAATTGGAGCCTTAGGTTGTGCGGGCAGAAACTGCCTGGTGGAGCAGAGAGCAGAGAACTGGGCTGGCTGAGACGGGCCCCAGTCATACGTTGGCAATCATACAATCCTGGTCTCCAGGCGTAGCCTCCCCTTTCACGTGGCGAAAGTTCTCTCGCTCAGTACAAGTCAGGTAAGGGTTTAAATGTGCACATGTAAGTTGAGTGCTGGTGAAAGTCCCCACTGGAGATCCTCTTCTCCCCACTGTAAGGGGGAGCGGCAAGGGCACTGGCTGTGCAAACTTCCCCCACTACATGCCGTCAATATGCCTCTTCCCTGCTCTGGGCTGGCCATCCCCTGCTCTGAGAGGGTAGCTCGCTTTCCCGGTGTCTGTCTCGTGTCTCTATAGTATACACACTGTGTACCCCGGGACCCTGCAGACTGAACTACCCTCCCAGGCAGTACCGCCCCTTCAGGCAGGGCTGAGAGATGCACCTGGACCTCGGACTCCCAAAGCCATTGTGGAGGCAAGACGATGTTTCTAGGACATGTTATTCTCTTTCGAGCTAAGCCTTGCTCTTCTCGGATAGAGGAGGAGGAGGACAGGGAGGTCTTGGGTACAAAGCGTGACCCACTTACTGAGCTGGAATCAGTTATTTCGCAGCTGCCCATGAAACTTGAAGGTGGACGTGTTCTGTATGGGCGTTTGGCTGCTCTGTGCTACTCAGCCTTGTACAGCCACACAGGAGAAATATGTCGCCGTGGAAAGGGGTAGAAAACCGGCCACTGCCTTACACCCCCCCGGGATTATGTGTGCAGGGAAACATGTAAATACATCTGTTGGCTATCTCACAGTGCTTATTACATTTGGATTAATTGATGGCTTCTATTTAACATCCATGGGATGGATGGAGGGATCCTTAATCTATGTCTAATCTGGCCTAGCTCTAGTTAGGTGTGTGCAAAGCTGCTGTCCAGCAGGTCGGCCTTCTAATTACAGTGGCTGTGCTGAGAGGCAGGCCCATTGTGCAGAGCCCCCGCTGGGGGACGGCTCCTTGGCCTGTGGGCTGTGTAGGATCTCGAGGGAGGTAGCTGAAGGGGTGTTGATCGACTGAAACGGGGGTAACACAGTCCGGGCAGCAGGCCTAGAAAATAACACCTGTGCTTGGATGCCAGGTGGCAGAGATTTTCCATTACTGCTGAGCTGGAGGACACAGACTCCCTGTCCCTCTCCAGATGACATCTACGTTGAAAGGCAGGCTAGGAAAGCAGAGGTACACTGAAAATCACAACCTTCATCTTCGGGGCTTCCCTGCCTCCCTCCCCGTCTTTGCCCCAGGGATATATTCGTTACTTTAACCATGGCCGGAAATAGCTCCCAACAATCACTGACTGCCCAGGATGCCGTGGGATGCATATGCTCAAACTACAGCTAATTCATAAACGCTGGCACCTATTGATTCCCCAGCAGTTAAAATAGAATGCGTAAGGAAATATTGGCCTCAGAGTATCAAGGGAAAGTTCTCTCATTAGTCTTATGAACTATACAATGTGCTCTCTCCTGCAGCCCTGACCCCATTGTTTTTATAAATCTATATTGGATAGAGCAGGAACTGGTAACCTGTATCGATCGTAATTTTTCACTTGAAATTGGAAGGCCCCTGGGACGGATACTGTGGTTTCTTGGCCACTACGTGCTTCTGGGTCTGGAAATGGGCTTTGGCAATGCCCCAGCTTGTATGTGCTTTTGGGGGTTGAGATACCTTCCTAATAGCCTGCCAAAACATGGCCATGCATGGAGACTTTTCTGCGATCCACTCGCCTGCTCGCCAAGATTCACCCATCTCTGTCTAGACAATCTGATCCCAAGACAAGTCCTCACCCAGCACCCAATGCACAGCCAGACTGTAGTCATGCTCCCCCCACCCAGCACTGGCTGGCCACGACACCGTGAGAACATAAGAACGGCCGTACCGGGTCAGACCAAAGGTCCATCTAGCCCAGTATCCTGTCTACCGACAGTGGCCAATGCCAGGTGCCCCAGAGGGAGTGGACCAACAGGCAATGATCAAGTGATCTCTCTCCTGCCATCCATCTCCACCCTCTGACAAACAGAGTCTAGGGACACCATTCCTTACCCATCCTGGCTAATAGCCATTAATGGACTTAACCTCCATGAATTTATCCAGTTCTCTTTTAAACGCTGTTATAGTCCTAGCCTTCACAACCTCCTCAGGCAAGGAGTTCCACAAGTTGACTGTGCGCTGTGTGAAGAAGAACTTCCTTTTATTTGTTTTAAACCTGCTGCCTATTAATTTAATTTGGTGACCCCCTAGTAAGTCTAATGGCCAAACCCATATAAGCCAGGCAGGGAGCTGAAGGCACTTATCAGATGGGTGTGAAATAACAAGAGTAGCCCTTCGCTGCAGCACCTGGCAAACATCAGCTACCTCCCTGCTGCATCCCTCAGAGGGTGATGCCGGCTCCTTTGGACAGAGGAGAAACCTGAGGCACAGAGTAGGGAAGGGACTTGGTCAAGGCAAGTCTGAAGTGGCTGCTGCCTCCTTCCCCAGATTTGGCTCTTTAGACCTTGCTTGAGTTGCTGTGTCCCTGTTTTCTAGTCTCGTGTCCTGTGGGGAGCGTGGTGCATTGGATCCACTTTCTGTGATGCGGGAACACAAGAGAGGGAGGATGGAGGAGTAAGAGATGCCAGAGTCCCCTTCTCCTCCATCCTCTCCAGCTCACTTCTCCTCCCCGCACCATCCCTTGGTAGTGGGATTTTTGGAAGGTTATTTGCAGAGGCTGCTAGTCGTGTCCAGCTCTGAGAGCTGTTAAAACAGTGCAGCTTCAGTCTGGCCACAGATGCACTTAATCCTCTGCTTCCTGTAAACCTTTCCCACCTCCTGGCAGGCAGAAAGATTTGACTTTATTCCACAACCATCGACGTTAATCTCGCTAGAGGAGCTGGCAATAAGCCCCTTTGGGGAGGTCTCAGTTGGAGTGGTTCACATCAGTTATCGCCCACGTCTTTCCCTCCAACCAGTGTAATTCTCTTAGACAAAATTATTTGTCCCTTTTTTAAAAATTGAAGAGATGCCATCAGGTTGTGTAGACCCTAAATTCAATGTCACGGTGTCTTTAAAACTGTATATTGCAATGAGCGAGGTGCTCATTACTTCCAGCGCAGAGGGCTTTTGTCTTCACTCAAGAGGTTCAACCTTTGAACAATATTAAAATGGACCAATCCACTGCACGCCCAGAAGGTTTTAACATCTAAACACTCTTGTTGCTGTGAAGATAAATGATGGAACGTCCAAGACCCCATGCTCCCTATTCCTGGGGAGTGCCCAGGGGAAGGATGGCTTGCAGGATACTGTGTACTTTCAGAGATGAAGCTCTCCCCTCCCTGATACCCCGGTCATGGAATCCCTACAAACTTTAGAACAGCTTGTACATAAATCAGTTCATACAGAACTCGACTTGTAGACGCAGGCAGAGCCACAGGCTCATGCTGTGTTGCCAGTTATTGTCACTTGATAGTGAGTCGCACAGTATTTGGTGGGTTTTTTTCTTAGAGCCCCAGCTTCTGGAGTCACGTGAATATGGGAGAATCTCAGGTTTCACTGAGGAAAATAAGTTTCCAGTCCTCATGGTTGCAAGGAAAAGCTTGAAAAGGTGACCCCTGACAGCTCAGAGGATAGAAGGGAAAGAAAAAGAACACGTTTGTTATTTTTTAAAATCTCATGGTTTGGGGGTCGTGACTCAGGGTACTTCAGCCCTTGGGTTGGCAATGCGGCACATGCTAGTGACTAGCAGAGTTCCAGGTGTGGACAGGGTGTGCCCTGGTCCAGGCATTCCTGTTCCGCAGAGAGGGCCGGCTTATTTGGGAGTCCCAGGGGTGTGTGTCTGTCTCTCTCTCTCTCTCGCAGAATGTTTCTGTCCAAATCTGAGTGACTCCCACGCAGACTGAGAGGAGTGAAGGACTCGCTGTGCTCCTTGCAGTCGGGTCTATGGAGAATGCTGGCCATTTTTCCTTTCTTAAGCACATGAGACGCTTCAACATGGCGCTAATGGTCCATGGGCCCTTTGTTCCGAATGGTCTGATTTTCGGGTGTTGAGCTCTTGTATTGAGCTCAGTGGCAGCTGCCTGGCACCAGGCCGCCAGGCGCGATGCCATAGTCACAGAGTGACTCCAGGCAGCAGGCTGGGATAAATAGGAGATCTGTTTGCCTGCTCTGCCTACCTCCACAGACCATTCCGCCAATGCTGATTCTGTTGGTGTCCGGGGAACGTGCCCCCTGACCAGGCGTTTGGAGTAGCTCAGGAAAACATTCCCACCAGCCCAGCGAGTTTGCTCTGGGTTTTACCTGGCACCCAGAGACTGGGGAGTTGAGTCAGGGCTGGTGAGTGCTCATGAAGCTCAGAGAGAGCCGGCAGTGGTTTTTGTATTTACCTTGCTGGGGTGCCTCTGGGCTTCCATTGAAGCTACTCCGCTCGCTTGGGACCAGGATCTAGTCGGCTGGAGATGTGCACATCCCAGCTCTCCTCGCCAGTTCCCTGGCTTGTTCCATGTATGGAGAGCACCAGCAGCCTGGTCAGCTAGCAGAGCGGCCGGCCCTTGTCCGAGCCAAGCTTCCCCGTTGGCGTCCAATGGCTTGAGGTGGAGCCATATTTGTATTTTCTGGCCCAGCACGTGGGTTATGTCCATTTGCCCTCACAGCACTCCCACCCGGCTTTGCTCCCTGTCCACCTCACCGCTAGCACTCTGCACTCCTGTGGCTGGTGTTCTGGCTTGCTCCCCCACCCTGGGGAGCCAGCCCCTTTGCATGGCGGGCAGGGAGGGTTCTTATCACCTCATGGAGGCCATTTTCAGGCCTGGTGGCAGGGAGGCCGAGTGGAAATAGGTGTCAGGGCTTTATTTGTATTCATTGTGTGGTGGGGGATAATTCCCCCCCCCCTTTGGTCTCCCTGGGTTTTTCTTCACTCTCCATTGTGTGGGCTCAGCGGGTTCCTCATCCATTTCCCCCACAGCAGGCCATAATTTGATTCTCATCAAACATGCAGAACTGATGTTGCGGAAGGTCCCTCCAGAGGTTTGAACATCCTACTGCTGCTGTCTGCGCTCCTTCTCTCGCACTGCGCAGCGCTCCGGCTTTGGAAGCCTTTGTTTCCGGAGGAGTAACACGGCGTTCTGGAAATGTTACCGCAATTAAATATGCACAAAAAAATAGTGGGGGGAGGAATGAGGACAGTCAGGGTTGTGGAGCAGCAGTTGGCAAGATGCAGCGGCTGCTCGTTGCCATGGAAACTGCCTCCCCCCTTGCTTAAAATTCCAGTACAGCCAATATTCTGTGCTTACTGGTTTGCTGAGAGATGAAACATTAATGATCTATTTGCATTTTATTGTAATTGCACCTGTGGGGCTTTTCTTTCTTTTTTTCTTTTTTGGACCTTTGTATTAATCCCTTGATACTTCAGATTGGCAGCTCAGAGCTACGGCTGTTCTGCAATTATGTGCGTGCTGCGGCATTGACTTTGCCATGTCATAACACAGAGACAAAACAACACATGCAGATTTTGGCTAATGAGCATCTAGCCCCTCCTTGTAAACACGGAGATAGAAATATCGCTTTTCTCTCCCTTCCCCTCCCCTTCCCTTCCAGGTTTTGCAAACCAGAGTGTGCAAACAACTCATTGATTTATCATTTTGATTACTTGTCAGGTCTCCTTTTGGCTCCAGGGCCGGACATTGAGTTACTGGACCTTAAAGACATTTTTGCATGTGGCTTTCCAGTCTCTGTGTTTATTTAGGCATTCTGTTAAGTTAGATGAATGTTAATTGTTTATTGAAGTCACTATTTTTCTCTCTGTTAAGAATCCCTGACACAGAACTTGCTCTTACTGCAATTAGAGTAGGATAAATGAATATCTGGCTGATATAGAACTAGATAAATTCATGGAGGATAGGTCCATCAATGGCTATTAGCCAGAATGGGCAGGGATGGTGTCCCTAGCCTCTATTTGCCAGAAGCTGGGAATGAGTGACAGGGGATGGATCACTTGATGATTCCCTGTTCTGTTCATTCCCTCTGGGGCACTGGGCACTGGCCACTGTTGGAAGACAGGATACTGGGCTAGATGGACCTTTGGTCTGACCCAGTACGGCCGTTCTTATGCTGAGATGGAAATGTGCCGGCTGGAGTTGGGGCTGACCATCGCTCTGCCTTGTGACGTGGTTTGCTGCTGATATGCTACGTGCCTCCTCTGCGGGCGGTCCTTGGACGTGCCTGTGAGAGCTGCTGGGTGGAGGGGGTGGGGGGTATCGGGAAGGATCAGGGAGTGGGTTGTGAGCCTTTGTGCCAGGCCGGTTTCAGACTTCTGCCTCCCTCACTTCAGAAGATCTCTGCTTCCGTAGTGGGCATAAAAGATGCTCTTTCCTTTGCCTTAGTACAGAACTGTCCAGGCTACTTCCAAACGGTGGAAGCTGATTCTCAAGCCAGGCCCCATCCTAGGTGCTGGCGGTTCAATGGGTATCGGACCTGTTCCCAGGTCTGTGGCTAGGGGGGGCTGTGCTGATGGACGAGCCATCTTTCAGATGAGAGAGAAAACGGAGGTTCCACGCATCTGTGGTCATTGGCACTGCTCATTTCCACGGCCAAAATCGGACTCAGGAAATGACGTTCTACCGACATTCTCCAGGCTTGTTCAGTGGTGCTATGTGGCAGCACGGTGCTGCTAGCGAACAGCTGCCGTGTCCTGCTCCAGAGGTGGCTGCATTGCAGTGGTGGGCCCAATCTTTTTGTGCCCTTTGGGGGTGAAAGGCTCTATCTAACCGTTAGGAATTGTGAGCGCTGTTAGAGCAGGATGCAGTGTGCTTTCCAACGGGGAAAGCCAACTTTAGCCTCTTTCCAAAGCCATTTGCTTGCCCTCCTTTTCATGCTGCTGCTAAGGTCTTTCACAACACGAGCGTTTGCTCATTATAATTCACCATGAATATTAATACATACTAAAGTGGGGACCAGGTTAATAAGTGGGCTAATGCCTCCTTATTTGCCTGCTCACTAGCCTGAGGCATGGATAGAGAGGCCTTACTTTTGTGCTTCAGTGCCAGAATGTCTCCTTGTGGACTCTCTCACCATTCCAGCTGGCTTGGTTTATGTCGCTTGTTACCTGCTGTCCTCTGGAATCTTCCCCCTGGTGCTCAAGTATCAACTTAAGGTCTTATTTGTTTTCGCAAGCTTCTAAGTAAGTTCAGCTAATTATTGACTCGGCAGGATGGATTCCCTTTTAATTGCCACATTGCAGCAGGGCATGCTGAGACTCTGCGGCGCGGTCTGAGCTTGAGGTTGCAAGCTTGCCTCTCACCTGGCCCTGCCTTCTTTCACTCCCTCTCACGCCCCTCCCAGGCCCAGGATCTCTGGTCCCTTTCTGCACGTTAATTGGGCCTGTGTAGGATACTGCAGAGATGTACTAGTTTGCCCGTAGTAAAATGGAGCATGATGAGACTCAGAAGTGAGGCCAGTGCCAGAGCTGAGAGTGCAGCCTTAAATTCTGTCTGTCCAGTGCATTTCGGCAACCAGCCGGCACCACTTGTTGAGCTTTTCTATTGGGAGCACGTTCAGTCAGGTGAGGGGTATATTTTAAGTTAACCTGAAGATTGTGACCAACAAATAAGTTCTAAAATGGGCGTCTAACACCATTCCTATGGAATGTCACGGTCCAGGTATTGGGGCGCCCCGATCCTAGGTTTGCATTCTCGGGCAGACTCATTCACATGCAGAATGGTATCTGCACATCCAGCTTTCCGTTTGTATGCGCCTCTGATATGAACATACGCTGCAGCTCTCTCCTTTTCTAGCCTGATTTTAGATACCTGTTTAAAACTGCAGCCCCCGAGCTAAGGGAGGAGTCGGACCCTTGGTTTGTCTGGGCTGCCCAGATGCTGTATTGACCACAGCGGGCTCTCATCCTGTGCTAGCAGTTGTGCAGCTCCTGAGGTGCAGCAAGGCAAGTGAAGGATGAATTTGTCCCCTGAATTCAGCTTTGACCTTGTTCCTTTCTGTAACTCGATGCAACTTCCTTGGGAGTTCCCTTATTTTATGGTCTCGTCACTGAAAGATTCACAGGTGCATGCTTCACTGCAGAGCAGGCATCCGCTCACCCCATCCCTGGGATGCTGCTTACTGCCTTGTGATGCAATATGTTTAGTTTGATCAAACACAGAGCAATAACCAGACTTTCCCCTCTCTTCTGCTTGTGTCTCCAGAAAATAGGTTTTTTATTACTTTTTATGGAGGTTTGTACATATCGGACGTGCAGAAGGAAGATGCCTTGTCCACCTACAGGTGTATCACCAAGCACAAGTACAGTGGAGAGACACGCCAGAGCAATGGGGCTAGGCTCTCCGTGTCAGGTAAGTCTCTGGATCTGAACCTGCAGCCAGCAAAACTCAGCCACGAATCTGTGTGTGCGAGTCTGAGTCTTTAATCATCTTATCTGGCCCGTCACCATGATATCAGAACACTCCCAAAGTGGTAAAGCCCAGGAGGTTGTATTAGGACTGGGAAGCCCAGCACGAGAGCCTTGAAAGGGGCTAGGTTTTCAGACAGTGCTGAGAGCCCACCCTTTCTGGTGTCTTGAGTTGAGAATGGCCATGTTGGGTCAAACCAATGGTCCGTCTAGCCCAGCATCCTATCCTTCAACAGTGGTCAATCCCAGGGGCGTCAGAGGGAATGAACAGAACAGGGAATCATCAAGTGATCCATCCCCTGTTGCAGGAGCAGCGCCAGGGTTTTTGCCGCCCTAGGGGGCAGCGCTCCTCCTCTGAGCATTCGGCGGCGGGGGTCCTTCCGCTCCGCGTCTTCGGGACACTTCGGCAGCGGGTCCCGGAGCGAGTGAAGGATCCGCCGCCGAATTTCCGCCAAAGACCCGGAGTGGAAGGACCCCCTGCTGCTGAATTTCCGCTGAATTTCCGCTGAGGACGGCAAAATGCCGCCCCCCAAATCCTGCCGCCCTAGGCGACCGCCTAGGGTTGCCTAGTGGAAGTGTCGGCCCTGCCCTGTCGTCCTGTCCCAGCTTCTGGCAGTCAGATTCTAGAGACACCCAGAGCATGGAGTTAAATCCCTGACTCTCTTGGCTAATAGCCATGATGAACCTATCCTCCATGAACTTATCTAATTCTTTTTTTAAAATCTAGTTATAATTTTGGCCTTCACAGCATCCCCTGGCAATGAGTTCCGCAGGTTGACTCTGCATTGTGTTGAGTTGAGCACCCAGAGTCACTAGGCACTTTGGAAAATCTTGGCCTCAGTTCTCTCTCTGTGTTTCCTCCAGTCAGCAGACAACGGCCTTTATATTACCTGGGTGGGGGTTGTTTGTTTGCTTTGTTTTCTGTGCATGTGTGGAGATGGGAGCAGCACAGAGAGAATGAGGATGAGTGAAAGCCTGGATGTGTGTGGGGGGGCAGCGGCGGAGATGGGAACATTTTATCCTCCTGTTCATCCCCAGGAGCGTTCGCTCTTGGCCAGACGAAGCCAGCACAAGGGGCTTGGCTCCTGTCCTGTTTGAATGCTCCCTGTGTGACTCTGCAGACAGGATCCTGTAGCAGGGTGCTGCCGGGCCCGCTTGGCTCCTGCCCCTGCTGTGCTGACAATGTCATTCAAAGACCGACCCTGGGGTTCAGAAACCACTGGTGTCATTTGTTTACGGGTTGTGCTCCCACCAACCTTTTCACCTTACACAGCTTGGGTTCTAGTGTCTGCTATTCCTCTGCTTCCGCTCCCCCACCTGGCTTCCTTCCTCACAGCCTTTTATATACCCCGGGCTAATGGGGCGGGCAGCTGGCTCCCAGTCACCAATTAGGTGCAGGTTTTCTCTAGCAGGCTCCAATTAACTTCCCTTAATGGGGGCTGGCGTGACAGAGGGCTGAGTCAGCAGCTCTTGCCCAGCCCCCTGTCCCAGAGCCTGACATGGGAACCACTGGGATCAGTATGGGGCAGAGCTAAAACCCAGGCACTGGGCCCTGGCCAAGCTGGCAGGACCCGCGCTGGGCTCCTGTCTGCTGGCAGGATCCGCGCTGGGCTCCTGTCTGCTGGCAGGA
>NW_020664725.1:17168520-17229584 GCF_002925995.2 Terrapene triunguis | reverse complement strand
ATTGTCCTCCCCCTTCCCTGCTGTCCACTGACTCCCCCCAAAGTGACACGGGACGGGGCGCTGGAGGCGATTGCGTGGAGGTTAATGAGATTGGGAGTCAGCTCTTTGAACAAGGCACAGACACCCCCTGCATTCCTGGTACATCCTCAGGACGTACTGGAAGCGGTGCAGGGGCTTTGGCTCAGGTCTGGCTGGCCAGAGCAGGATCACTCTAGTGGCAGCTCTCTGTGCAGAACCAGATGCAGCCGCCTTTCATCTAAGTTAGCTCATCTGCCGAGCGAATTGCCCACCTGTCTTCCAGCCTCGCCCCACTCCACCTCCCCCCCCAAACCTGGAAGTGAAGTACAGCTGCCAGTTGGGTAGCCTGGCAAGCCGTGCAGCATGACACCGGGCTGTGATGTGATGTGATGTGACAGGCCGGTATGTGAGCAGCCCGATGCGATGTGACGAAGATGCAAGTGATACTGCAGCAGACAGCGCAGTCTGTATTGCCGGGTGTCGCGGGGAGCTCCAGGCGTCACTGCCTGCCCAAGTTACTCTAATCGGGAGGGACTTCACTCGGCTTGAATTCAAATCACCCCTTGCACCAATCAACTTCGAATCCCTAGTTCTCGACCATATGTTTGTTGGCCTTGTTTGTGTTGGTTTGGGCTCCTGTGTTAACTGGTTGATGTCTGTGCCCTGGCTGTACAGTGTGGGCTTCTGGTGAGCAGAGGGGCGGATGGAGAATGGAAGAAGGGCTCCTAGGTTCTGGCACAGACTCGCTGTGTGACCTTGGGCACGTCACTTTTATCTCCATGCCCGATCAGTAGCAGAGGGATAATATGTAGCTATCCCACAGCGGGGTTGCGAGGGTTAAATCATGTTTGCTGGGCACCGTGTGCTTCCCCAATGCACCTCTCAGCTGAGGACCTGCGCATTGTCGTTAGTATCCAAGAGCTACTGCCTTGCCGCCCCATGGCTACTGAGCGAAGTAGCTGTCTGAAGGGCAGGGCCCTGTGGCCCCTGTTGGCAACATCTGCCCACGAGGAGGCAGGCCCAGGGGAAGGAGTGGAGCTAGATTAGCCGCCAGGAGTGTCATGCTGTGCCACAGAGTGAGCAGCTGGGCAGACCAGAAGTACAGACCCCTTACTAGTATGTGCCCCCACCTGACGGGCATGGACAGGAACCGCCCCTTCCCTGGGCTTTGCTCTGTCCTCTTCTGAGGACAAGACCCCCCCAGTCCCACTCACCAGGCTTCATATTGTCTTCTCATATGGACAGGACCCCCCCCCCACTCACCCCTCCCGGGCTTTGCGCTGTCCTCTCCCATGCTGGGGTGTGTTCTGTTTTGGGGCGGGGGCGCTCAATCTGGCTTGGCCCCATGCTGGCCACGGCCGGTATTTCCATGTCATGGTGTTTTACTGCAGCGTGGGTGCAATGAAAGCCGTATCTTTCCCCTGGAATTGAATTTCATGCCTGAGACTCAGTGGTTAATTTTCTCTGCTCCTGGCCGCCCGATGGGCCCCTGTCCTTGTAAATTTTGAAACTTACCACAGAATTTGTGTCTTTTGCACCAGTTAGGTCACCTTGCGTAGTTCCTACTGTGCTGTATTTATCCCACCCTCTCATAGTGTGTGTGTCTCCCTGCCTTCCTGGGAAGAGAAGTGGGGGGGAGTGGGGAGGTCAGCCCAGGTACTGCCCCTTCCTAGGCCAGTCGCCCTGCTCGCTGAGTACACGCTAGGCTCCCACCTGCCTTCCTGCTCACACCTGTCCCTACCCCACTAGGCATGCAAGCCGTGCTGCAATTGGCAGGGCCCCAACTGAGATCGTAGGCTAGGTGGGTTGCACTGGCCAGCCCGAAAGCAGCAGCATGTGTTCATTCTGGACCCAGGGCCGCAGCTGGCTGTCCCATTCCTGGCCATGCCATGGGCTGTCCTGCCATCTAGGATACCCAGGGGCCTTCAGAGGAGGAGAGCCTGTGTCTGGAGAGTTTGTAGCTGAGTTCTGTGGTTGTGGCTGCCCCCAGGTCACTAAGCACAGGCTTTCCCCAGTATCTCTGTCCTGGACTCCTGGGTCCCCAGTGTTTATAACCAAACACTCTAGTTTGCCCACGCAATGCACCAGCCAGATGGTGCAGGCTGAAGGAAGGGTGTGTCGGCCTTTGCTCCATATCTGCTTCTGAGCAGTTTGTTTCCTCTCTGCTCTTAGACCCAGCAGAATCCATTCCTACCATCCTAGATGGCTTTCAGTCCAGGGAGGTAAAGGCAGGCCAGCTGGTGGAGCTTCCATGCATCGCCTCTGGGTACCCGAACCCAGCCATCCGGTGGATCAAGGACGGGCGCCCACTCCCTGCAGACAGCAGGTGGACCAAGCGCATCACAGGACTGACAATCAGTGACCTGCGCGTGGAGGACAGTGGGATGTACATCTGTGAGGTCACAAACACCTTCGGGTCGGCAGAGGTCACCGGGACCCTCACAGTCATAGGTGAGAGCCGACCAAACAATGGAGAATGTAAAGTTATGGGCCTCTCCATCGTACATCTGGGGACTGGGGGTTGGGGGCAGTGGGCACATCTGGGGAATAGGAGGTGAGCACATCTCTAGAAAGTATCCATCCATCTCTTCAGAGACAGTAATCCTGGGTTTTGTTCATCTCATTTTATTAATATTGGAGCTTTGCATGGGCCAAGATGGTGGATCCCACCCCCTCCCACTTCCAGACTTTGTGTCAAGTGGGATTCCAGTCTGGATCTGATGTCCACGGTTCAGGCCCATCACTGCTCAGATCAGAAAGGGGCTACCTGGACTCCCCAGAGCCTGAACAATCAGCCAAAGTGGGCGTTAAAGGGGAATCATGACTGCTGTCAGATAGCCCAGTGCTGCAACGGAGTTTTGATTTCTCTTCTCTCTTGCATGTTGGGTTTGGGGCTGCCCAGATGCCTTGGCCTGCGTGGGTTTTATATGCCTTGGGTTATGTTCTGTGTGTTAGTGTTATGGCCCATTTTACTGGCTTCTCCTTAAACCTTAGCAATAGTGAGGTGCACAACTCTGGATTTCACTGATCATGCCACGGGGGAGGGGAGTGGGGAGGATCCTCTCTAACCTCCCAGAGTCCTGGCCCAGCATTCCTTGGCCCTCTGTTAAACCTGGGATGGATTGTCTGGGGGCAGCCCCCTCTTGGGTTGTTCCAAAGTTCTGGTCAGGAATCTGGAGACACGCCTGAGGTCATCCCAGGGCTGTTCATTTGCATGGGGCAGGCGGTTCTGGGGGATTCTAGCATGGCTATTGCTGTCTCCGTTCCAGAACTGCATGAGATGGATGGGTGATCAAAATGAAATAGCCCTCTTGGCCCTGGCTGTTGTACAAAGCTTTGAACGTTGCAGGCTCGGGACGTTAACTGTGCTGTGTGCCGGAGCACAGTGTGTTGTTACCTGCACAGCTCAGAGCATTTGAAAGAAGTTTGTTTATTTATATCACAGCAAAATATCTCAGCAAGCCCCGGATTTACCATTTTAATGGAGGAAACAGACCGGGATTGGTGGAAAACCAGAGCGCTACGTTGAGAGCCTTTCAGCGTGTGACTGGTTGGGTTATTAGTGTTAGTTTTATACTAGAGGCCTGCATGCTGTGTTTTGTTTGATTTTATATTGAATAAACTCCAGCCAACCAGTAAATTCTGTCTGGGGAGGGCATATATTTATTGCATACTTTGGTCCTGGGGATCTCCTCTGTCCCCAGTAACCCAGCTGTGTAGCATGCCCCTGGGGATGGGGGGCATGTTTGCCCCAGCTCTTGCAGCGACGCTCAGCATGTTCTGCGTGTTTGTGGAGGAGCAGGCGGGTGTGCATGGGCTGGATCACAAGGGGAGGCCCCACCCAACACAGCAGCATGCTTAGTGAGCAGCTCCAGGGAAGTCTCTGCTCAGAGCAGGCCTGTCACACCTAGCACGTCAGCCCGCCGTGATGTCTACTTCCAAACGCAGCCAGCCTCTTCACGCCTGCCAGGGCAGCTCCTGTGCAGTCAGAGCGAAAACGATACACAGGGGAGGCACTGCCTGCCCCCCGCGCTCCTGGCCGGTGGGCATGTTGCCCGCACCGCGCAGAGGAGCGTGTGTGGGGGTGACATTAAGATGAGGGGCCCTTGCTGCAGACTCTGAGGAAGGTCAGGGACACACCTGGCTTATTGTGCACTGACATTTCACGTGCAGTCAGGCTAATGCTTCCCGGGGAGAGCAGGGAGAGAGACCACGTTAATCAAGGGACTCTCAGAGTGCGCTGTGCAAGGAGCGCTCCATCTCCCCGCCGAGCCGGTGCCGGCCGCCACGCCAGCCTCGCCCTGCCCCCTGCACTGTGATGGCTCCTCCGGGCCCCCCCATCTACCCCCCATCGGGGGTAGGTTTTGTGTAAGGCTCCTGCTTCCAGCAAGCCCCCTTTCCCCTCGCCAAAGCAACGCTTGCTCTCGACTCAGTGGCTAATGGAAAGGCTTAGGAGCAGGGGCTGGGCCTGCAGCCGGTCCGCCCTTCCCAGGAGTTGGCTGGTCGAGGCAGACTCCTGACCCCGGCCAGCGAACACACGTTTGAATGCAAATGGCCTTGTCTACACTCGGACTTGAGCGTGTGCTCACTAGCGCGGGTTGAAAACACCCCTGGTTCCTAGTGAAGCCAAGGCCTTGCTGCGCTCGCTGCGGCTGGTCACTTGCAGGCTTCCCCACAGCAGCTTGCTGGCATCCTCTTGCTGCAGCCCAGGGAGTAGAAAGGAGACCTTGCTGCCGCTCAGCGTGATGGGGCCACTCGGCTGGCGCCACTCGGCTTCCCCGGGGCCCTCCACCATTGCTAGATCCTTTCCCCAGGCCATGAGCCCTGAGCGTTTTTTTCTCTTGCCTCCCACCCTGTCTTGCACAGACCCTCTGCACGTGAGCCTCACGCCAAAGAAGCTGAAGACCGGCATTGGCAGCACAGTCATCCTCTCCTGCGCCCTCAGCGGCTCGCCCGAGTACGCCCTCCGCTGGTACCGCAACACAGACTTGGTGGTGCTGGACGACTACATCTCCATCCGGGGGATTAGCAACGAGACCCTCCTCATCACTGCCGCCCAGAAGAGCCACTCTGGGGCCTACCAGTGTTTCGCCACCCGGAAAGCCCAAACGGCGCAGGACTTCTCCCTCATCGCGCTGGAGGGTGAGTCGGCTTCCCGGGCATGACGGTGAGGAGGGGAGTCAGAGGGTCTCTCCAGCGTCCTTTGCCACCCCTGGAAGCTCTGTGTGCAGAACAAGTGCAGGGGAGATTTACAGCATCCCTAGGAGAGGAGAATGTTGCCTCTTAATTAGACCCTACTCCCCTGCTTCCTGGCCTGTGTGTACTGGCCAGTGGGCTCCAGAGCTGTCTCCACACACCCCTCTGCATCCTGTGCTGGCAAGGTTTGCCCACTTCTGCACCTGGAAGCGAAGAGATTCTGCTATGCCAAGCGCTCCCGTGCTTTGCCCAAGTGCTTGGATGCTCCCAGCGCTCCCAAGGTGCTTCACAACAATTCACTGAACTATGCCATGCAATGCCCATGTGATGTAAGGGTCACTCAAGCCAGCACTGAAATGCAGCCGTCTCTGGGGGGGAACCAACAGTTATTTAACAGCACCTAGCAATGCTGCCCAGTATTTCAGGAAAGGGAGGGAAGAAGAATTCCCGTCTGCAGGAGGAGTTGGGTGAGGCAAAATATACTTACCAGACATGGTGTGGTCAGGAAGGTGCTGTCCCTTAGTGAAGGTCCCAGGGCGCTTTTGATGACAGGTGGCCAGGACTTTAGTGTAAGCTGCTGTAGTAACTGCAGGGAGAGAACCATAGCTGGGCCCTGTCCTCTGCAGGGAGGGTCTGTACCAAGAAAGCAAAATAAGCGACAGTGGGGAAAGGAGGAGCTGCCCAGATGGGGCTCATTGTGGTGCCCTGGCCTTAGGTGTGGGCCCATCCTCCCTTAAGGCATTCTCCCGCCTCTGCCTCCCAAGCAGTGTCCTTCCCTCGTGCGGATGTGCCGGGGGCAGGATGGGCCCTGTGTCCCTGCCCCTCTCACGCTCCCTTTTATGTCTCATCTGATGTCCCCCCGGTTCTCCCCAGCCCCTTTGAAAGCAGCAGCCCTCCTCCCTGGGGAATGCAGGCTGGGCATGGTGGGGCCCTGGTGGGGCCCATGGCATGTCAAGCACGTTCACCCCGTTGGTTTGTTGTTGTTTATCTGTGTCGCGGAACCACTAGGAGCCACAGCCCTGGACCAGAACCCCGTTGTGCTGGGCCCTGGACAAACAGGACAGGATGCCCCTGTCCCCAGAGAACGGACAGTCTAAGCAGTGTTTAAAACCCTCAGTCAAGCTTGTGCCTAAACGCAGCTGCTTGCGAGGGCCCCAGCCTGAAGCCCTAACGTGCCCCTCACCGGGTGTCTCTCCTAGACGGGACCCCCCGGATCGTCTCCTCCTTCAGCGAGAAAGTGGTCAACCCGGGCGAGCAGTTCTCCCTGATGTGTGCCGCCAAAGGCGCTCCCCCACCCACCATCACCTGGGCCTTGGACGATGAGCCCATCCAGAGGGACAACGGGCACCGCACCAATCAGTACACCATGTCGGACGGCACCACCGTGAGCCACATGAACGTGACCAGCCCGCAGATCAAGGATGGAGGGGTGTACCGGTGCGCCGCGCGGAACTCGGTGGGCAGCGCCGAATACCAAGCGCGAATAAACGTAAGAGGTGCCTGTCTACTTTTAAATATCAGCATAGGACTCATACTGGGCTTTGTTCTGTTCTGTTTATTGGTAGAATCTCTCTTCTTTTGTGCCATTCCACCCAGCTCCCCCACTGCCCTGCTGTACTTTTAAAGTTGTTCAAATCATTAGCATGCACTTGGTTGAACAAACCTTCCCCGTGGTTCATCAAGTGAAGCAGGACGTGGGGAGCCTACGGAACTCATTGCCACAAGATAATATTGAGGCCAAAAGCTTAGCAGGAATCCCAGAAGAATCGGGTGTTTACGTGGCTATTGTGGACATCGACAGTCCTGAGGAGTGTGGTGAACCCCACGCTGCTCTCCCGAAGCTAAGCTTCAGCAGTGGGAAATGGGTTGCACCCTCCTCTGAAGCATCTGGTGCTGGCCGCTGTTGGAGACTGGGCTGGATGGGCCCCGGCTTGGCCTGGCTAGCCGTCCCGAGGTGCTCGGCTCTCCCATTCCAAACATTTTGTAACAGTGAGGCAAACGGCTCAGTTTGTAAAGCAGAGCCCTGGCTCGTGGGCCAGCTCTCGGAGAGTGGCTCTGCACTGTTCCTGGGGCGTTGTCAGGGTCACCGTGCTGCAGAGGTGCTGACTGAGGAAGCCCCGTGCATCTCAGGGCCACGTGGTTCCCTGCTCCTCAGGGGCTACGTTCCAGGGCTACATTGGGGCAGACTGCAGATCCAGACGCCCCCAGAGCTGGCGGCTGTCACATACCAGAGAAATTCTTTGCAATTTCCACCTTCAAGCTGCATGTCCTTTCCATTTCTTTTTCTGCAAATTTTGTGGGAGAAGTTAACGTTCATCAAAGTGCAGGATTTTGCTGCCGGAAGTTAGGAAGAGTGTGAGCTTCATATGCCCCGCCCTGCCAATGCACCCCAGTCCTGACCTGCAGCACCCCCCTTCCAGTCCTGCCCCACTGCCTCGGCTTTGCCAGTGCAACTCACTCTGATCTGCTCCACCTCCTACTATTTCAATCTGGGCAGTGGGGAGAAATCCCTCTTCTCCTCCCTCCTAATCCTAATGCATCTTGGGCCTAACCTGCAGTGTCCTCTGCAGCACCCCCAGCAATACCGGCCATTGGTTTCTGAGCAGATATTGCCAACTGCACCAACTATTGCATTTGGGAGGAGCCACCAATTTAATTCCCACTACAGCCCTGGGAGGATTTGGAACCGGCTCCCCAGAGATGAGAGCTAGTGCACTCCCCCACTTCGCTCTCATGCTGTTGATCAAAGTGCAGCTGGTAAATGTCTGTTCCCCTGGAGAGGGGCTCTAGCTGATCATGTGCCCAGTCCCAGAGTGTGAGCAGTTGTGATGGCCAGCGGGAATGTGCCCTGCACGGCCTCTGCCTAACTTTCCCCTACTTGTTTTAACTGCACAGTGCTTTGGGGCCCTGCCTCACCTCTGACCTGTCCACCTCCTAACTCGGACTCTGTCCTTCCTTCCCAGCACTAACTGCCCATCAGTGTTGGGATGTGTATTAAACCCGATGGCGAGCCAATTTGTTAAATCATGACAAATGAGCTGAATTTTCTCTTTGATTTGTCATAGCTGTATTTTCTTTGTCTGCTAAAATCCATTGTGCTGTTAATCATTCCTCTTGTTATGGTTGGAGCATGCTGTTCTTTGCATTACAGGGACTTCTGGTGGGCAAAATTCTAAGACACAAGGTACAGTATTAGCCGGTGACCGTTAACAGTTAACGCTTCTAATTGTATAGGTATGAACTAGACAAAGCCAAAAGTAACATTATTTTATCTACCAGAAGCAAGTTTGAATGGCCGTGTTCATCTGTGTCTCCGGTTTGCCATGGATCTAGTGGTGTTTGTCTGGAAGTCCGGGGAAGCTGGGCTTTGGCAGCCGTTTATCACTAAATCTGGAGCAAGTTCATCGCTTAGCAATGGGAACCACTAGTAAAGTTTGTTGTTGAACTTTTTGTTTTTGTTTTTTAACTACAAATCCCTAGATGAGAATGCAGGGTTCCTTAGTCTGGGTATGTGCACATCTCTCCGACAGGGCCAAGGGGCTGTTTATCAGGAGCAAGTTTTTAAAACTTTTCCAAGTCCTCTGTCAAATTTATTCCCACTTTTACACACCCACCCACACCCTTCCTTTTCTGCTGGTCAGGAAGCCAGCGTTCCATGGCCAGTGCAATGCATGGGGGTGTGTTCCCGAGTAATGGCTGCTCTATGTGACAGGTTTCAGAGTAGCAGCCGTGTTAGTCTGTATCCGCAAAAAGAACAGGAGTACTTGTGGCACCTTAGAGACTAACTCTAAGGTGCCACAAGTACTCCTGTTCTTTTTGCTCTATGTGACTTAGCTGGGTCTGAAGCTACCGGTGCTGAATTTGAGTCAAGCTAGAGGCAGGCAGTGTTGGGAGCTCTAGTTGCCTGGATTGTTTCCACTCCACCCCAGAACTGTCTGGGGGTGTGCAGCCCTTTTCCTCTTCAGTGCTCAGGGGAGAACTTTATGGCTGATGCCTCTTATAAGATGCTTTTTTTCTTTGCCGGGTGTTTTCTTTTGATGGACTCTCCGTTTTTGAAGTCGTATCCCATCGGCACCCCAGAGCGACGGCTGGCAGAAAGAGAGTTTTTAAATCCATTTTTTATATTATTTCCCAATTGCTTTGGAGCATTAGAAGTGGTGGCTTTACCAGAACATGAGAAAGTGTCACCAAAGCACCGTCCCCCACTTCTGCCTCCCCCCCCCCAATCTCATCTTATTTTCAGAGTTTCCAGAAAAACTCCCCCAATTGTGGAATCCCTTCTCAGTAACTTTTGGAGAGAGTGGGTAGGAGAGAGAGGAAAATCATTAAAAAGCGAAAGCAGCAAACTGCTTTTGAATGCGTTTGTTTTACATGCCAAGGAAATGGATCTTCCGTAAGAGCATCCTGCACACCTGATAAGCTGGGAGTTCTGCAGTTTGCCTCAGGCTGGGAGCCAAGATATAGTTGATCTTTACACTGTAGGTGGAGTATTAGTTTGCTGTTTCATTTAGGCAACAGCTGATAAACAGGAGAACAATATGATTGTTGATCTAAGAAACATGGTGTTGAAATACTCAAGTGTAGTGTTCTCCTGATCCATAAACCAGTCTCAAAGCCAGATAGAAACTGCTAAGCGGTGGATCCCCAGCTGGAGGTTCAGGGAGGCTGATTTTTAAAGTTGAGGTAAAATAGTTTGCAATTGAGGTTGGTGGCG
This sequence comes from Terrapene triunguis, assembly GCF_002925995.2. Taxonomy (NCBI): domain Eukaryota; kingdom Metazoa; phylum Chordata; order Testudines; family Emydidae; genus Terrapene; species Terrapene triunguis. The sequence goes on along the minus strand of NW_020664725.1, from coordinate 17,219,656 downwards.
TAAGGTTCTGCTCCCGGCATATTCCTTCAGCAAAAGAGGGGTAGCTTTGTTTTTAAAGAGACATGCAGGGCAGCTGGGAGTGTTAGAATGGAGCTTAGGGAAGCAGCGCAGGAACATACAGTGTGTCCCTAGCATTAGCAGGGGTGGGATCAGAGGTATGCAGAGAGAGCCCCGGGGACAGAACTTTCACAGCTGAGCATGGAAGCGACACCCACACAATTTGGCTGTGATTTTAAAAAGCACCTAAGTGGTTCCGGAGCACATGTCCCAGTGACTTTCAGTGGGGCGCGTGCTCCTAGGCCGTGTCAGCGCTTTGGAATAGCTCACCCTTTGTGCACCAGTGACTGGTGCCAAAGTTTGTCAAAAGCTGGCTCTGCAATTTCTGAGTGCGTGCAGGATGGCGGGGGGCTCCCCCATCTTTGAGCTGTTGCCTCCCCCTTCCCAAACACGAGCAAACCCTAAGTGTTTATCTTGCCTCATTTGCCTATGAAATGTGCTCTGAAATAGCAACAGATCTGTGTACAAACAAATTGCTCTTCGGAATTAACCTAGCCTGCCTCTTTCATCCTTCCCACAATTTAGGTCCCCCGAGTATCCGAGCCATGAAGAATATAACGGCAGTGGCGGGTAGGGACACCTTCATCAACTGCAGGGTGATCGGGTATCCATACTATTCCATCAAGTGGTACAAGGACGCCGTGCTGCTGCCAGATAACCACCGCCAGGTGGTCTTTGAGAACGGGACCCTTAAGCTGATGGATGTGCAGAAGGGTATGGATGAAGGGGAGTATCTCTGCAGCGTCCTGATCCAGCCGCAGCTCTCCATCAGCCAGAGCGTCCACGTTACCGTGAAAGGTAGGAGGCTGGGAGCTCTAAAGCTGCCCCTGGCTGTAACAGGGGACTCACTCTCCTACCCTGGTGTCCTGCCAGTTCTTTGAGTCTCCCGTGCTAGTTGCAGGGGACTTTCAGGGAGGTGCCTGTTGTAGCCAGCAGCCCAGCTGGCTAATTTCAGCATTGTCCTTTTGGCGTTCTCTCTCTGACGCGCGCACACCAGAGAGTCAGAGCTGTCCCACCATCCCTGGGTTTTACTAGGGTGGGAGGCCAAGAGGGCACAGTCACCTCAGCCTGGTTTGGTCTTGGGGAGCCCAGCTGTGGGGAGGGGAGAAAGGGTAACAGTCAGGAACGCTGCTGGAAGATCCCCAATCTCCTGCCTGTGAGATGTTTGTTGCCGAAGCCTTTGCCAATTGCCAGTCCCAGGCAATCTTGACAGATGTTGCATGGGGCACCTCTCCCCTCCCACGCTCTTCTGGACCGTTCGGCTGCACGGACTAGTCTGCCTCCCACCCACAGCCCTGGGGGCACCAAGAGCTCCCGGTGCTCAGTTGCACATGTACAACTTCTTCCCCATGGGTGGCACCTTTGGGGGCCCAGGCAGTGCAAGGGTCGCACTCGAATAATTTTGAGCACGTTGCTGCTGTGGGATGAAGGTCGATAAGCCAAGCAGGGAAGCGTCTTGCTCCATTGGACCAGGGCCGGCTCCAGGCACCAGCTTAACAAGCAGGTGCTTGGGGCGGCCAAGGGAGAGGGGCGGCACCTGCGGCAATTCGGGGGCGGCAGGTCCCTCACTCCCTCTAGGAGCGAAGGACCTGCCGCTGAACTGCCGCCGCTGATCGCGGCTTCTTTTTTTGGGGGGGGTGGGGGGCGGCAGAAATGCTGGAGCCGGCCCTGCATTGAACACACCATGGGCTCTTCGGCCAGACCGTGGCCTTGCAGTGCAAACGTTACATGGGTCCAAGATCAATTCCCATCCTTCTGGGTTAGCTACTGCAGCCCCAGTGAATTAGTTCAGTTCCTGCCGCTCCCTCTGCTGCCCCTCTCCATAGTGTATCCATTTCCCATTACAAGCAATGGAGCAAGAATTGACAGTGTAAACACAAAGTATTAAAACATCTAACCTTTGCTCAGATCACCTTCGTTGGGGTTTTGCTGTGTGTGTTAGCTTTTAAAAAAATAATACACTCAGTCTTCCGAGCGTACAGAACATCTTAAAAGCTTCTACAGCCCATCAATTATTCAGCCCCATTCAGGGAGCTATCAGTCCTAATGAATTGAATCTGATGCATTCCATTCCAGTGACTTGCTGAGATTGTGTTATGAGCGTGCGATGCTACAGTATCTTCCATCCTCAGGGTTGTCGGGGCTCCTCAGCCTGTCGCCAGCTCGGTGGGTGCAGTAAATCATTTCGACAAACACAGCCACGGCAGGGGAGAGAGAAGGGCAGTTCTTTCTCTCCGTCTCTCGGAGCCGAGTATTTCTGGAATGCCCTTCAGTTCTGCAGTGGGTTTTGTTCTGATGCCCCATCCTTCATATCCTCATTAGGAATTGGGTTAGCAGGAGCATGCATCCATGCTGATTATGGATTCTGCCACTTGATTAGCTAGTACTCTCCTCCGAGGCTTTGCAAAAGGAACATAGAGGAAGCTAAGTATCAGAGGGGTAGCTGTGTTAGTCTGAATCTGTAAAAAGCAACAGAGGGTCCTGTGGCACCTTTAAGACTAACAGAAGTATTGGAGCATAAGCTTTCGTGGGTGAATGCCCACTTCATCATAGAGGAAGTTGTGTACTGTAGATGGCATGGATCAGAGAGCTGCAGAAAGGCCTTCTCTGTCATCGGGAGCCCTACAGGGTTGGTAACTGCGCTGGGTGTCTTTGCTAGCAGGAGCTTTTTTGTTTTGGAAGCCGCCACCCCTGAAAGGGATTAACACGAGCTCTCAAGAGGACACAGTGCATTCAGCAGCACTTGCTAGTGCACTGAAGTTAATGGGCTGCCAGGCATCCTGGCAGCTGGTCACGCAGGGTGCAGGGGAATTCCAAGTGAGGATACCTTGGGTGAGCTGCTTGTGGCGTAGGCTCAGGGTGGACAGTTTGGGAGTGTGGCAATAAGACACCTGTTGTCCGTATGTTTGGGAGCCCTTGATGCTTGTGTGAAATGAGTAGTAGGAAAGCTGGGAAGAGGGAGAAGACATTTGCATTTCTTCTTCTTCTTGTCACAAATCCCTTCTGTACCTTACACTTCATGCGACAGTTTATCTGAGATTTTATTGCTGGTTTGAGCTTTACAAAACTCACTGGGCTGCTGTGGGGAGAGCTGACCCTTGTGGATTGTTAATACAGGTTTACAGTAAACAAAGCCAAACTTGGACTGAAACCATCATGATTTCTGAGAAAACCATGTGAAATCCTGAGCTTGCACCAAACCCTAAATCTCTCCTGCTTCACTCAGGGGTAACAATCTCAGCAATGTCCTGTACACCTGCATAGTCTAGTGTAGGTGCTAAAGCTCGGGACAAAATGTCCATAAGCTGGCATGGTGTTTCGGTGTGAAAGGGGTGGGCTTACAAGGAGCACCTGGAGACGGCAGTGGAGAATGCCCTGTGTGTGTGTCTCTCAGAGATGCGGCTGCATTGAGGAATGGAGCCTCCCACTCAGTCTGCAAAGGCAGGCGGCAGGAGTCTCCTCACTTGAGGCACTTTGAGAACTAGGTTGGCCAAAGCACTAGGAAAACATTTCAGCAGGGGACAGCCCTTCGTTAGCCCACAGGCCTTTGCCCCCCTCTCACTTCTCTGGCTGCGCGGGGCAGCGTTATGTTTTTGTTAGCTAGCAGTACAATTTTTCTTTAGCGACGCTCCCCGGGTTACGCAAACCCGCACTTATGGAAAAAGTTCCGTAAGTTCCATAAGCTAGAAAGTGTTTTTTGGGGTTTTTTGCATAATGGTCGGGTATACGTTCCCGACTTACGCAAAATTCAAGTTACGCAAGGCGTTCCGGAACGGAACGCTTGCGTAAGTCGGGGAGCATCCGTATTTCTCTGTGTGTGTGAGAGAGATAGAGAGAGCAAGAGAGAGCCTATGTGGGTGTGTGCACATAAAGCATAACATAATTCAACTTTTCTCAATCTCTAGAAGGTGCCATCAGAGAATGTAAGTGTGCTGAAGTTGAGCTGCAGACCCGTATATTCTGGGTTCCCATTGATATGCAAACCCTTCGGAGCCTGGATTTACTGTCTTGATCAGTAGTTGGTGACAGTTGTAGAAAGTTGAGCTGATTTAAATGTTCTCCGGTCTGGCTGACAGGGCCATTCTGGTTGGAAGGGAGACATGTTTATTTCATCTGCAGCAGGGCTGGTTAGAATTTATACCAGAATTTAGATGTTGTTTATTTATTTATATATTTATTGGCCATCAGATAAAAGATCCATGGGGAAAAAATTTAAAATGCCCCGGAAAACAATCTGAGCTGCTCCAAAGACCAGCGTCAATAAATAGAACCGTATATCCAGATAGACTATGCAATGGCATGGAACGCTGAAAAGCTTTTATTGCCACAAGTGCCGGGTGGCCGCATGAAGTGCCACAAGTGAGTTATGCAGGTCTTCCGAAGCAAGTGATATGATAAGCTTTATAGCACCCCTTGCACCTGTGCCTAGTGTGTTCGTGCTAGTTTTTTTTACATCTTCGTCCTGTTTTTAAGCCTCCGGCTGCTTTTCCCTCTTCGGGGGCTAGTCACTTTTGAGCTGATGCCGTGGGTGTGCTCAGCATAGAGGTCTCCCCAGGAGCGGCGTAAATGGGGAATTGCTTGGGACAGGAAGGACTTGGAGGTGCTTTCTCTGGCTGCTCCCTGTAGTGGTATGACTAGGGGACATGCAGTGGAGTGGGGAGCAGTAATGGTTTGGGGATGGCTGCGTTACCCACGTTCCTACAGTGTCACCTCGTACTGAGCTCTAGGCCAAGCTGAGGGATTGGGACCAAGTCTCCTCGCCCTGGGACCCAGTTCTGTCAATGGTGCTGCCTAGACTGGGCTGAACTAAGGATGTGTCTACACTGCAGCTGGGAATGAGCCTCCGAGCTCGGGCAGACAGACTTGCACTGGCAGGGCTCCAGTTAGCACGCTAAAAATAGCAGTGTGGACGTTCTGACTTGGGCTTGGGCTGGAGCTGGGGCGCTGATGCCTACGGGGTCCAACTCGGGGTTCAAGCCAGAATGTCCACACTGCTATTTTTAGCTCGCTAACCAGAGCCCGGCTAGTGCAAGTCTGTCTGCCCGAGCTTGGGAGGCTTGATCCCTGCTATAGTGGAGAGGGAGCCGAAGAGGCACCTATCCAAAGTCCTGACTACAAATGTAACCCTCTCGCCCCAGGGCAAGGGCTGAGGAGACGGACCCTGTGCACACAGCCCAGGGATGGGTGAATGGGCCCTGTATTGTGCTAATTAGGGGCCTACTAGAAAAGCAGAGAGACAAGACAACCTTAGAAAACAATTGGAAAGTGAAAAGCAGTGGGTTCAGCTCAGCTGTGTGCGCCCAAGTGACAATGTCTTGGTGCCCCCCTGAGGTCAGCAGCTTCTTGTGATCCAGAGGAGGTGAGCATGAGATAGCCCTTCCACCTGGAGTGATGGAAATCCTCCACCCCCCGGTCCTTCCCCATTCTGTATCAGCAGTTACATTAAAATCTGTTTTGGCTGTAGTCTCTTGGAGTGCAATGATCTCCACACTCTCCATGGAAAAAGCAACAGAGGGTTCTGTGGCACCTTTAAGACTAACAGAAGTATTGGGAGCATAAGCTTTCGTGGGTAAGAACCTCACTTCTTCAGATGCAAGTAATGGAAATTTCTAGAGGCAGGTATAAATCAGTATGGAGATAACGAGGTTAGTTCAATCAGGGAGGGTGAGGTGCTCTGCTAGCAGTTGAGGTGTGAACACCAAGGGAGGAGAAACTGCTTCTGTAGTTGGATAGCCATTCACAGTCTTTGTTTAATCCTGATCGGATGGTGTCAAATTTGCAAATGAACTGGTTGCAAATTTGACACCAGCCGATCAGGATTAAACAAAGACTGTGAATGGCTATCCAACTACAGAAGCAGTTTCTCCTCCCTTGGTGTTCGCATCTCACCCTCCCTGATTGAACTAACCTCGTTATCTCCCTACTGATTTACACCTGCCTCTGGAAATTTCCATTACTTGCATCTGAAGAAGTGAGGTTCTTACCCACGAAAGCTTTTGCTCCCAATACTTCTGTTAGTCTTAAAGGTGCCACAGGACCCTCTGTTGCTTTTTACAGATTCAGACTAACACGGCTACCCCTCTCATACTCTCCATGGAGTGTCGCTTTTAGGCTCCAACAGTTTTACATTCCAGCCCCCAAATCCCGCTCTGATTTCATTTGTGCGATGTCGTTTAGAATCCCTGTCTCTTTCGTGGCCCAGCCTTCTTGCTCATCCAAGTTCTTGCAGCTTCTGGGAGACATGGAGCCCTGAACCCCACAAGCCATCAGCTGTTGTCTCTGGGACCTCTTGTCCTTAGTGGTCTCTTTGTCTCCTCTGACAGCACTGTCAGAGCGTCCTCCTCCCCTGGGATCCGCTCTAACAGCTGTGCTCACTATTCCAGGCAGCAGACTAAACCTCCACCCTTCTTTTAACCTAATTGTGTGTGGATTTGGTGCTCATGATTTTAAATAGCGATACTCAGAGCCAAGTCTGGACTGGGCTTACACTTTCACAAGCTTTCTCCGCGAAGGAATCCCTGAACACCAGTGCACCTGCTCCCTCACCCGCACTGCCGTGTCACCCACTTCTGTGACTCTCCCAGCCCTGCGGCGTCACTTCAGGCCTGACCTGCACACCCCTGCCCAGTTAATTCCAATCGGGCGTGCTGGCTCCACCGTCTGGGATGAGACCCCCCACATCCCCTTGTGGATTACCAGGCTTTGAAACCCAGGTCTGTAGAGTAAACGGGCTCGTGCATTTGTGATCCCTTTCCTGAGCTGCCATAGCTGCGTTGTGCTCTTGCTGAGCACGCGGGAGCTCCAGAGGGAGGAGAATTCGTAGTTGTCCCAACATCAAGAAGTTAATGTAGAATATAAAAAACCCGTTAAGCGCAGGCTGGTGTCAAGGAGAGTTAGAACCTGGGAGTTCCTCTGCTGAATTCTTGCTGGGGCTGCGTTGTTTTGTTGGTGTTTAAAGAGGCCTGTGGGGTGTGCTGGGAGAGAGTATTGCACGGATACACAAACCCTCCTCCCCTCTGCAATAGACTGCAGAGCATACACAATTAATTATTCATTAATTATGGAAAACAGGCACTGCTGGCTCCATGGCTCCAGCTTCTTGAGTCATTCCTCTGCAGCTGAGCTAATGGAGCAGCCTAGTCCCATTGGAAAGAGGTTCTCCCCCCTTTATCTGCTCCCAGGGCACCAAAGAGGACATCCCAGTGCTTGGACTGAGCCTGGTGCTTTGCACTGTTGGCTCCTTTGCTGCAGTTTGTGTTTCAGGGAAGCTGCGAGCAGGGTAGCAGTTATCTGGTTACCTCCTGTTCTCTGCAATTCACTGACTACTGTATAGGATGGCAGGAGAGGAGCTGTCATGGCATTGCACCATGGGGGTGTGGTGAGGGAGCAGTATCTCAGAACCACGAAGGGAGAGATGCTCTTGTTGTTAGAAAGCGGCTAAACCAGAACCTCCTTGCATTTCATTTAGCCACTGGCCTGTGGAATAATGTTAGCTCTGGCTTCCTTCCCGCCTACCACTCATAGACTCATAGACTCATAGACTTTAAGGTCAGAAGGGACCATTATGGTCATCTAGTCTGACCTCCCGCATGATGCAGGCCACATAAGCTGATCCACCCACTTTCCCTTAACTCAGCTGTTGAAGTCTCCAGATCGTGATTTAAAGACTTCAAGAATCCTCCAGCTTGCGACCCCTGCCCCATGCTGCAGAGGAAGGCGAAAAACCTCCAGGGCCTCTGCCAATCTACCCTGGAGGAAAATTCCTTCCCGACCCCAAATATGGCGATCAGTAGAACCCCGAGCATACAGGCAAGATTCTCCAGCCGGACCCTCATTTTACCAGCGATGGCACGTTATTGCCTAATTGACTAAAATCACGTTATCCCATCAAACCATTCCCTCCATAAATTTATCTAGCCTAATCTTGAAGCCAGAGAGGTCTTTCGCCCCCACCGTTTCCCTCGGAAGGCTGTTCCAGAATTTCACCCCTCTGACGGTTAGAAACCTTCGTCTAATTTCAAGCCTAAACTTCCCCACGGCCAGTTTATATCCATTCGTTCTCGTGTCCACATTAGTACTGAGCTGAAATAATTCCTCTCCCTCCCTGGTATTTATCCCTCTGATATATTTAAAGAGAGCAATCATATCTCCCCTCAGCCTTCTTTTGGTTAGGCTAAACAAACCGAGCTCCTCGAGTCTCCTTTCATACGAAAGGTTTTCCATTCCTCGGATCATCCTAGTGGCCCTTCTCTGTACCCGTTCCAGTTTGAGTTCATCACCACGAAAGAGCGGTGTCAGGCTATGGGAGGGAGCGGGAGCCAGGTTTCCTCGGTTCTGTTTCCAGATCAGCCACAGGCACGTAGCCTTAGACAGGTTACCTCCCAGGCCCTCAGTCTTCCCAATCTGTACAATGGGGTAGTGATATTGTCTTACATCGTTGGAGGGTGGGAGCCTTCATTAATCCTCAAACAGAAGATGCCAGCAAAAGGCTCTTAGTAGTATTGGCATTCTGCTGTTAAAGTTCCCGTGACTAAAGATTTGGCTCAAAGAGGGGAGGATGGGCAGCTTGAAAGTGAGGAAGAGAACAAGGGTTGAAATGCAAGCTCAGCATAACCAAGCAGGGGGATAACGCCAGGGCCTGCTGGACTGACTTGGGAAGAGTGCAATGGACACACTCAGGCTTGCACACTTGCAGAGGATGTGCTAGAATCACCTTTGGACACCAGTGCTTTCAGCCCCCTTCCTGTCACACTCACCTGTTCCAACCTCTCCCTCCACTTCGGCCTGCAGGGAGGGACTAGTGCTGGGAAGGTGACACATACAGATTGCCTCCCCAATCTCTGCTTGAGACCTTCCTGTCCCCCATCCATGCCCCCAGCAATGCCACCGTCCCGGGAGGCTCCCACTCACGGTGTGTGTGAAAATAGTGTTTCACTAGAGAACACGTTAACAATGATTTATGCCATGAATGGATGGTTCCCCACCTCTGTCTCCGCACCCCCTCTCAGAGCTCCGTCCCTGTCCTTACTGGGGCCAGGCACGGCAATGATGGGCCCTGGATAGCTAGAGAAGAAAGGAGCTGAAGGTGCACATGTTGTGTCATGTGGATCAGTTCCCGGTTAGGGGCTTCAGCTTTCAAAGAAAACGGCGTCTTATTTCTGCCAAGGAGACAATTGGCAGCCGGTTAATTTAATTATGGAGCCTGCTGAAAGGAGAGCGCATCTACCAGGTGCTGGGCCTTGTTAAGCCAATTGTCTACCTCTTGCTCCTTGCCTTCCCCTCCTGCCGTTGGCTGGAGATACTGCCGTTGTCTCAGGCATGGGTTACACTAGGAAATTATGTTGGTATAATTACATCGTCACTCTCTCAGGTGTGAAAAATCCTCGCCTCTGAGCGACGCAGTTAAACCGACCTCGCCCCCAGTGTAGACAGCGCTGGGTCAACAGGAGAATTTTCCTGTCAACCTAGCTCCGGCCCCACAGGGAGGTGGATTACCTCTGCCAAGGGGAGAACCCCTCCCTTGGTGTAGGTAGTGTCTTCACTGAGGTGCTACAGCAGCGCCGCGTTTGAAGTGGAGACAAGCCCTAAAGTTCTCATAAAGATAATGGTTGATCTGGTAGCCTTTGTCTTCAACAAAAGCATCAAAGTGCTTTGCTAGCAGCAGATAAACGCTGCGGAGGAATTTCAGCCAGCACTCGCAGAGGGGTTCAGTGCAGACCTTCCCATGTGGGTGCCTGGTGGGTCTGATCCCTCGGGATTTGTCTGTATCTAACGTAGACTGTGGTTCTTTGAGATGGATGAAGTGTCCCTTAGTTCCCTACTCATAGACATCTTTCACCCTCTGCTGAGAGTGCGAACTGTTGGAATAAAAACCTCCTTGTTTCCAGCAATGAGGGCCATCTTGGCTGATGTGATGATAGATTTGTCACAGATGTCGCCATGAGACATAACATTACTCATGGCACAGAGCCCCTCAACTTGTGGCCAGGTGGGCCCCTTAAAGGCATGTTAAATTGCCCTGGCATGACATGGTGGGTCAGCAAAATGGAACCGATACACCCACCGTGAGTGGGGCTCACGGGGCACATTGTGTGGCCACAAGGAAGGTGCTGGGTTCGGTTCCCCACAGTGCGAGTGGGCGCAGCAGCTCCTTGGACGCTGTTGGAGTTGGGTCTACTCCCCACAGGGCTGAATTTGCCCCAGTGACTTTCAGGATGAATTTTAAAATGATTCTGGGTCCTTCTTCCAAACCAGGCTCCTCATTGTTTTGCTCCTTGCCTTGCCAGTCCCTCCCCTGATCCAGCCCTTCGAGTTCCCACCGGCCTCCATCGGCCAGCTCCTCTACATCCCCTGCGTGGTCTCCTCGGGGGATATGCCCATCCGCATCACCTGGCGGAAGGATGGGCAGGTGATCATCTCTGGCTCGGGGGTCACTATTGAGAGCAAAGAGTTCATGAGCTCCCTGCAGATCTCCAGCGTCTCCCTCAAGCACAACGGCAACTACACGTGCATCGCCAGCAACGCCGCCGCCACCGTCAGCCGTGAGCGGCAGCTGATCGTGCGAGGTGAGAGCTTGGGGCTTGGCGTGGCTGTGCACGCTTGTAGTTCTGTCCTCTGAGCATCATCTGTTGTTAGGGCCTTGTTCCCGGGCGGGGCAGTTGCAAACCAAAGCAGCCTGTGCCCTCTTTGGGGGTGAGTGAGACGGAGGTAGAGGATGGCAGGAGGAGAGAGACATTCAGAGGCATAGATGGGAGAGAAAAGAGCGCTGCAGGTGGGGTTTGAAAGGAGGCAGCGGGACAGAGACAGCACCGGTGAGACTGCAGCGGTATGGGTAGGAGGCGTGTGCTGCTGAATCAGCGAGATGAGCCCGCGGAGAGCCATGGTGATCATGCTGTTCTTTCACTTTCCCCAGTGCCGCCTCGTTTCGTGGTCCAGCCCAACAACCAGGACGGCATCTATGGCAAAGCAGGGGTGTTGAACTGCTCTGTGGATGGGTATCCCCCTCCCAAGGTCATGTGGAAGCATGCAAAAGGTAGGTGTGAGCTATGGTCTCTCACGCGTGTGACGCCTGGCTGGGGGAAGGGCCCGTTCGCGGCTGCTGCTCTGCCTGGGCGAAGGGGACACTTGAGCAGTGAAAAGCCACATGGCGACAGCTGTGGCCTCTCCTCTCTGTGGGGGTTTCCTATCCCATGACAGCCCTTACAGGGGCTCTCCTCAAGACTAGTCACTATCCGGTAGTTGCCTTAGCAAGGGGGTGCTAGACAGCATGTGATATGGCTCAACTGGGATTATAGCTCACTAGGATCCCACCCGCACCGCTAGTGCAAGAGCCCATCGTGTGAAGGGGCCAACTTGTAAGCGTGCCACACATGGCTGTGCATGGAGCCTGCATATGTGTATTCCTCCTTGCACCAGCCTCTGAGCCCGTTCCAGAGGAGAGCTGAGGAGACTGACCAGGCATTTTAGAAAGGGAATAGCAAACCTTTTCTCCACTGGCCCCTATGGGCTGCAGCCCCTCCCTGCCACACGCACCCTGGCACAGCATGGTGCCGATAGCGCTAAGCCCTCGGGGCCCATCCGCAAGGGCTCATGGGAGAGAGCGCTGATGGTTTGTAAAATCCCAGCGCAGGTCAGCGTCTTGTAACCAGACTTTCCTCGCATCTCTGTCCTGGGGCTTTTCAGCCTGTCCGGCCTGGAAGTTCACTCTTCTACCGCAGCTGCTGCTGGCGCTTGGATGCCGTTCTGGGGGTGCCATTGTGAAGCTTGACACATTTCAATCTCTCCCTCTCCCCAGCAGGCATGGCTATTTCCCCCTTCTTCTGTGCTGTGGAGGGCGGTGAAGCCAGTCTGGTGCCACTTTTGCTGGTGGCCTACGTCTTTTATCCGCCCGCCATCGTGGACGGTGGTGCGAGCCGGGTTCTGAGCCTGCGCGCGGCAGGCAGCCGAGCGTGCAGACCCAGCCGGGAGCTCATGCTCTCTATGGGACTCTCCCAGCAATAGCAGCTGTCTTCTCTTGAATGCCTCTGGGTAGAGGGATGTCAGGGAAGGCTGAGGGGGACGCGTTAGAAATCTGGGGGGCATTTCAAAGCAACCGACAATACCAGTCTCAGGTGCCCCTAAACCTTCTCTGCCTTAGCTGTGTCCTCTGAGGATTGTTTCTTTGTGTCTCCTCCTAGGAAGCGGGAACCCCCAGCAGTACCATCCTGTGCCCCTCACGGGCCGCATTCAAATCCTTCCCAACAGCTCACTGCTCATTCGCCACGTGCTGGAGGAGGACATCGGCTATTACCTTTGCCAGGCCAGCAATGGCGTGGGGACGGACATCAGCAAGTCCATGTTCCTCACCGTCAAGAGTAAGTAACTCAGCCATTTCACAGCGCGGCCGAGGTGGGGAGAGCAGGGGCGAACCAGCCAGGGGGCAGAGGGGAGAAGTCCCCCCCTCAAATTGAATGCAGGGAGGAAAGATGAGGGGAAGCAGGGAACAGACGCAGTGTTTGACGTGCCCCCTAATCTTTGTGGCCTGCAACGTTTGGAGGGAGAGAGCAAATGTGGGGAAAGGACAGTAGCACAGTGGGGAAGAGAGGTGGTCAGTTACTTGAGGAGCCACATTGTGTGCTGGGCGTCAGGGTGCGGCCGGGATGCCAGGAAAGCCGGCGTTCCAGTGAGCTCAGGAAATTGGAATGCAGAGTCCCTAGAAACACCAGAGAGAGAAGAGAGACTCCAGGCATTGGAGACGTGTGTGTGGTAAAACCTAGGGAGCTGGGGAAACCGGCTCGAGGGTCTCCGTGGAATGCACAGACTACGTAACAGTGGAGGTGGTCCCTGCTGCTTCGCAGCAGGACGTTGCACGAACACGGGCCTTGGAGGTTGTCTGTCAGGTTATTTGATTTTCATAGAAAATTTTTCCCGTTGGAAATTTTGACAAAGAATGTCATCCAAATTTCAAATGTTGTTGATCAGCTCTCCCTAGGGGGACCTTCCCCCCACCAGCAGGGGCACCCAGAGAGCTGAATGGCTGGTACAGAGAGATCCTGGGGCCATTGTGGGAGTGATTATGCTGCAGAGTGTTTTTATTCATTGGGACAGTTGCCCTTGGTGAGGGGATCAGTGGGGTTCTACAGGGGTGAGTGGGGCCCTTTACAGGCTGCCAGGATTGCATCTCAACGTCTGGTTTTGGGGGTCAAATTTTCTTAGATTTCAGGGGGTGCCTTGTCTCCTGTCTGTACAGCACCTAGTGTGCTGGGGGGGTTGGCAAGCAGAGGGGAGTGAGAAATGCAGCGTCTAGGTGGGTTTATGTCCCCTGCGTCTCTGGGCCTGTGACTCTCCCCCACTGCCTCATGCCCCAGCTAGGTCTTAAATCGAATCCCCGGGGGCCGGGTGGAGGGTAAAGTTCCAAAACTCCTGGGCACTAAAGACGACACCTGGTCATTTTCAATCCTATGTGTTGCTACCTGGTGCAGGGGATCGCTGCGCGGCTCAGTCCATGTGTGCTGGCTGCGGGCCAAGCTCTCCTCGCTGGAGCGGTGTGTCTCCGCCAGCTCGGGGCAGTGTCATCTGATAGCTCCCTCCCTCCTTTTATATTTGGAGATTCTTTATCGCACGCAAAGTCCTTCCCGCCTCGGCAGACCAGCACTCGAATTCCTGGCAATCAATGCAGAGGGAGCTGAAAGAGGGATTGATTCCTATCCCCGGGGAGCTGCTTCCCTTACACTATCAAAAAACACTTTGTCCTTAATAAAACCAGGCAATCAATCTACATCATCCGAGGGGAAAGGAGGCAGGGAAATAGCTTTGCTAACTCCCTGCGCATGGGCCTGGCAGTGTTGTTAGACACCTTGTTCGCCCTGCACGCGGTATTGGATTCCTCGCTCGCTGCTGTCAGTGCAATAGATAATCTCCAGCTCCTTTTGGTTTAGTTTTGTTGTTGCAAGAGCTTAAATCTGAAAGAAGCAGAAGAATATCCCAACTGTGCCCATTACTGCAGTGGTTCACTCATGTCACTCGAGTTAAGATCGTGTCACGGCTCCGTTACAGATCGTCAGATGTTCAGGGCTTTATTACCAGGCTGTGAAACAATATCACTCAGGGCTGCAGCGAGCCTTTTGAGCTATTTATTCACCGAATTTCACAGGTTGGTACTTCCTGCCTTTAAAGAGCGTAGCGCTGCTGTGTGTGGCTAAACAGCTGTCCTGTTCCGTTCCAGTGCTGAGCCCTGCACGGCTTTGGTAAGCTAATGAGCACAAGTAAAGTGCTTTGAGATCCACGGGGAGAAAGGCAGTCTGGACAGGCTAGCCATTAATGGCCCACGCTTTCCCCTTAGTCCTTGCACGTACACAACTCTTCATGGAGTCAATCAGAGCTTTGCCTGAGTGAGGACTTCAGGATCTGTCCCTTCATGATTTTTATTATTTAAGATACATCTTCCCCCCAGCCAGTTGGTTATAAAGCCTCAATCCAGAAAATACATGTGAGTAAATCTATGCCTGTCTAATTTACTTCAATGGCACTACTCACATGAATAAAGTTACTCCTGTGCATAAGGGCTCATAGGATCAGACCCTTATGGTGGCATATTTGGGGACTGGCAGGGGTTGGACAGAGGTTTTAGACCCACTGACTGGTCCAGGCCCAGCCTGTCCCACGTCTTGAGGCTGTCTGCCAGCATGTTGAATCTGGCTGTGCTCAGGTTTGGTAGGAATTGGGGGATTATTTCCACTAGCTTTAAATGGTGCTTACCGCACCCAGGGTCTCCTATTTGTATTTGCATGCACAAATGTTTTCATTACAAAATACACATGATTGAGTCTGCCCTAGCCTGGGCCATGCGGCCGCCCCAACTCCAGCTGGGGCTGGCCTCCCTAGCTTGACATTCCTGAATCCCTGCACCCGGCGCTTATCAGTTCCCAGGCAGGACTCAGACATTCAAAATTGGTCGAAAAAATGAAATGAACAGACTGGCTCTGGTAGCCCCTTCACCAAGGTCTTTTCCTCCCTTCCCTCACATGTGTTAATTTCTCCTGTGGATTGATTAATTGAAAAGAGCAACTTCAAACAAAATACTTCAATAAAATGCAGGTACAAAGCGCAGGCGATTAATCCAGAGTGAATGTGCAGAACTATCCAGAGTCTGAACTGTCGCCTCGTCCCCACTACCTTGTGTAATTGCATCCCAGGACAGGTTGCTTGCTGACTTGAATAGCACATAACCTTATTATGCATGTGCTCTTACATTTCTCGGAGACCTCGGCAGGCTTTGAAAAGGCTCGACTGACTAGGTAGACAAAGCGCCACAGCCAATTAAACGTTATAAGGGTTCTTTGTTTTGTTTCATTTTTTTTTTATTTTGTTTAGCAAAATGTCAGGCCAATTAAAGTGAGATCAGTGCGAGCTTTCATTTAAAGGCAGGTCGCTGTGGATGGAGTCAAATGAAAGTTAATCAGAGTCCAAACAAAATGTGCTTGTGTGCGGAAGAGAGATGGGGACTGGCCTTTTAAAGCCACGTTGCTGAGAAGGGTCCAGAGGCTTCTTATATGTGGAGAAGGTTCTGTGTCTATGTGCTACGTGCCCAGATACTGCAGTGATGGGCACTGTGCAGATCCCCAGAATGGAGAGAGAGTGTTCCATGTAGGGATTTATGGGTGTGGCTTGGAGCCCTGCGAACTCACCAGCCCCATAAAGATTGAGCTGCTGCTTTTGTCAGTTGGCAAGTGAAGAAAATGGCTCTGGTTCTGTCCTCCTTGGAAGTTTAACCCCTTGGGTTGCCTTTTCTCAACCCTTCTTTCCTGCCTTTAACAAACACTGGGTGGAAGCTGTGAGAGCCTGCCAGTGGGCAGAAGGTAGTACCGGGCTGCGCGACGGCTCCCAGACTGCGGGACAGAACGTATGTGCGCTCACGAAGGAGTATTGTCTAGTGGTCCGGACTCTTGGGTGCTTGTCTCAGCTCAGCCGCTGGCTTGCTCTATGATCCTGGGCCAGTCTCTGTTTCCCCACCTGTTAGATGGGGATAATGCTACAGGCATCACAGAGATGGTTTGGCACAATTTATGGTTAGTAAAGTGCCTTGGGGTTTGTAGAAGCTTTTGTGTAAGCATCCCAAGTAATTGTTGTTAATGTTGGTATGGTTCTTCCCACAGAGACACTGGGGAGGGGAGGAGGGGGATGCTGTTCTGTTCAGAACATGAGAGTCGGTGAGTCTCTCTTGGGTCGATTGAGACATGAGAGGCTCTTAAAACTTGGGGTTTTCCCTCTGGAAATGCAAATTCAGTATTGATCTATTTTATTCCCTGTGCCCTTAACCCAGTCATTGAGCCTGCTCCGGATAGCACCTGTCCTGGGCCAGTGTAAGTTTGGCAAGAAAGTTTCACGTTTTAGGGGAAGTGTTTTTTGGTAGCAGGCTGAGTTTACCAAAGGGGGAAAGGCAGGTGTTAACCGTTGCTCAGGTGTTTGGAGTGTGAGAAGTAAGCCTGGGGGATGGTTCAGAGAGCAGAGTGCCAGGGAGGGGATCAAAGGAGCAGGAGCACAATTCTGCACCATGCTGGGTGTCGAGAGAGAGGGGGCCTGATCCTCATTGGGTGGAAATTCGGTGCATGTTGCTGTGATGGAGCGATGCCAGTTTGCATCCACTGAACATCCGGTCCGGTGTGTACGTGCTGCGCTTAAGAGATGGGGCATCTCCCCTGGGGGTGATTTGAGGCTGCCCCTGTACCCTTGTTTCTGTGTCTGCAGTGCAAAGGCCAGGTGCATTCTCTCCTTGCCAGCCCAGGAGTGATCTCTGATAGTCCTGTCTCTGCGGCAGCACGGCTGCTAGCCAGGTTAATGCAGCTCGTATCGGTAAGTTGAGGGGAGCGGAGGAGCAGGTTGAGAGAGCTGTGTCTGTCGTTCTGTATGGGCCATGCCTTGCAGCTCTCTCGCGGAGTGTGCTGCAGTGAAACTGTGAAGGCAGCTGTCCCATTACCTTCCTGAGGACCTTGCCGGCCCATCAGCTTGGAGGGCCTCCATTTTCGGATACAGATTTCTGCTTCAAGATGGCTGCTGCAGCAGAGCAAGTCACACACTGTGCTCTCTTGGGGAGATGCTGCATCTGTTCATTCGTGTTCCTGCTAATCTGAAATAAAAGGTGCAGAGACTTAAAGGGACACGCTTTATGTGTGCCGAAAACACGGCAGCAGAAGTAAAAACCAACAGCGCCGCGGGACAGCTCGGGTTGCTGTTTGCAAGACACATTTTGGAGAGGGGGTGCAGCCCTCGGTGGCTGTCAGACCCTGCCCTAGTCCCCCCTCCAGTGGCTTGAGCTCATTTTCAGGCAGTAGCTGCTTCCTCCGCCTTTGCCTACCTCTCCTCCCTCCCCCAACCCCGTTCGCTGTCAGCTGGTTTGACAATGACACGAGTACAATATTGAAGATTGCAGAGGGCCATCACCTTTCCTTTGGAGAGATGATCAAGTGTCTGGATAATAGGCCAGCAATCAGTATGTCTACAGCATTTACAGAGAAGTGGAAAAGCATCTGAAACAGCTTCCCTCTTCGACTGAGCCTGCGGAGCATGAGATCAGAAGTGCTTAAAAAGCCCACAGGGCAGGGGTCTCATTGGGCCTCCGTCTAACTGTCCGTGTTCCCCAATGTCTCTGACATGCCGCCGCAGAATGAGTGGGGGCAGGAGAGATGACAAGAGGGTGGGAACGGAAGTTTTGATACCATCGTGCTTCTTTTTGGACTATGGATTTTCAGACTTCGTAAGATAAAAGCATCATTTTATTGACTGCTTCATCAAAGCCTAGACTGTTAGCGCATAGGCCAGCCTCGCACTCGGGGGGAGCAGCACCCTCCTATCTGTGTAGCTCTTTAGGCCAGGGAGTGTCTGTACAGCCCCGGCACAATGGGGCCCACGCTTGGCTAGTCTCTAGGCTGTAAGTGTGTGATGATAACATAGTGAATTTATGTGCAGGGTTTTCTAAAGAGCATTTTTGCTCTGTGTGCGTTGGAGGCAAATGTAAGGTGATGCTGTCAAGTTTAAAATAACGATTCAAAACAAACAAAAAACCCCTTCCTTGTGTAAAATTCCAGGAGTTTTAAGAATCAGATTCGTGTTTTACCTGTAATGCTCTTTTCTAGGTTTCTGCACTCTGTCTTAGCTGGACAGCGAGCAGAAATCTGTCAGTTTTCTCCCTGGCCTTCGTGCAGTGCTTGAGGACAGATTACGATGTCCTGACTCTGAGTCGTCCTGCCCGCTGTGAGGAAGGCCGAAGGCGATGGGGCTACTTATGGAGGACAATACTACTCCGTGTGAGCAATGGTGTGGCAACTGCAGCTTGCAAACGCTGCGGGGGAAGTTAACTATCCAAACAGCTGCTTTCGTCTCTATTAACCAATTCCCAGCATGGGAATTTTGCCGTATGTTTTGTCCCTTTAAAGGTAGTGCTCAGGAGAGCGACCGTTAAAAGCTGTAGCTGGGCACAATTCTGACGTGAGCTGTGTCGATGCACTGCACTCCAGTTATTTGGGTGCCTGAGCCTCTCCTGGCCAGCGCGTGGCTGCCAGGCAACCAGTCTGTCCCAGGCGGTGTAGTGGTTCACAGACCTTCCGTCGGGCCTAGGCCGAGGCCATGTAGTGAGCTAGGGCAGGATTGAAAGTGTGCAGCAAAAGGGAGACTCACCCTTTATACAGTCACTTAGAAACCCCTTCTCGCTGGGGCCGGGGGGCACAGTGGAAGCTCTAGGTGTGGATCTTGCTGGGAGCGGAGCTCCTCGTTCGAGACGCTGAGCACCCTCAGCTCCCTTTGAAAGTCTCCGGGTGCTGGAGGGCGCTCAGCACCTGGCCTGGCCGAGGCCCTAAGCGGGAGTTGGGAGCCGGCGTGCACATGCGTGTGCCCCCGCTCTGGCACATGCGTGCTCCCTGCCAGCAGGCCCAGCAGAGGCACCACGCTGGGATGTATTTGGAGGTTCGCTGTCAGTACTCCAAGAGCATAACTGATTGCTTCCATGCAATTTGAATTAATCTCATGCTTCAGGTGAAACTCAGCTAATCAGTGTAGACAAGGAGCTGAAATGGGTGCAATCAAATTAACATCACAGAGCCAGCTCTTAAAAAAAGCATCATTCTTTGTTGTGGTTTGCATTCGATTGTCACTCCAGCGTGGCGCTGCTTTCCTTACCCCCGGCCCGGGCTCAGGGTGGCAGAACGCACAGCGCATTGACAATTCCCTTTGTAGCAATCTTATCTCTGCCCACCAAATGGGATCAGCCTCTTGTCTGTGTCTTGTTAACAAGAAACAGGGATACACAAGGGAAAAACAAGAAAAGGAAATGCTGTTTGGGGAGGAGGGGGCTGTTCTGGCTTGTGGTTTGGAGGGAGGAGATGAGGACATGGGGAGGGGGGGATTTTAGTAACGGACAGAAAAATGGTTCCCAAAGGAAACCTTAAAAAAACAACCACCCTACAAGGCATGTTCCAGCATATCAGCTGAACTCCTGACCCTGCCGTGGGCCGTGCTAGGAAGCCAACGGGGTCAGAAACAGGGCACAGACTTGGGGGCTGATTGTTCAATGGTGCTGAGCACTCGCAGCTCTGACAAATGGAGACATAAAGGTAGAAACTCTTCTGTGCCGGCACCTCCCCCACAAGGAAGAGCTCTTTCCTGGCATGACGCTTTGGTAGCGCCTTGAGTACTGCAGCATTGTATATCGGGCCGCAGATCTTCCTACTGGGGCAGGGCCACCCTGCTAGATCCCTGGCTTGTCCATCTGTCTGTCCAGCCTACCGTTTGTATCAAGGGACGGCATCTGACTCCCACGTGGGCGGTTAGTTTTGGATGCTGTCCTCCTGCTCACCTGTCTCCGGCCCCTCTGTGGCTGCTGCCGGGCTGGCTGTTGGCAGGGTGAGTCTGGGGCTTTGCTGGGAAAGCTGGAGAGGATTTGAGACCTTTGTGCAGACACCTCTCGATGCCCTGACACGACTACAGGGCAGTACGTCACCGGAAAGTCATAAGGGGCCAGGGGTCCTCAGCTGGCTCGGCTGGCTGCTGGGTTACACTCAGCCCACCCCAGCGGTGCGGGGCCGTGCCGGCCTCACCGTGCCTATGGCCTTTCTGTGCTTTCCCTACTCTCTGTCACGCCTCAATCCTTCACCAACTGCCCTGCGCACAAGCTGAAATACAACCTGGTGCAAGCAGCCCAGAATCCACAATGGGGGCTCATGTAACGATGGGGCCAGAGCCACAACATGCAGGTCTGGGGTGGGGCTGGAGCTGGATGTGTCTGCACTGCAGTCAGACACTCGCAGCTGGCCCCATGCCGCTGACTCGGGCGGGCTGTTGCAGCGCCGTGTAGACGTGAGCTCTGGGACCCTCCCACTTCATAGGGTCCTTGCACTGGGCTCTAGGCTGAGCCCGAACGTCTCCAGCAGCCCAAGCTCCGTGAGGCCAGTCAGCGGGCATGGGCAGCCGTGGGTGTCTGATTGCGGTGCAGATGTACCGCAGACAAGGGGGAGTTCTCTTCCTGTCTCCAGTCGAACGCATGAGAAGTGCTGATTTTGCTTTGAGCCTGTGGGTTCCTTAGAGCCTGCGATCTGGGAGCGGAGCGAACCCCGGGCCGCTCCGACCAGATGGGGGCAGCACTGCACAACCTGGGCTGGGCAGCACACCGCTCTGAAGGAGAGAGCTGGTGCGGTAGGAAACATCTGCCCACGGAGTCTGCGTGGCGCCTCAGGAAAAGAGCCTTGCAGGTGAATCAGGCCAGTGGAGTGGATTCTCGGGCCTCTCTCCTCACCGTCTTTGCAGCTCCTCTCCCCCCAGGGACCTCAGCGCAGCCCATGCCGCGGTGGACGCTCAGCTGGAATCTCAGCCGCTTGTCAAAACCATGTAGGCAGAGAAAGAGGAAATTATTAACAGAGAGAGACCAGGGCAAGGGACCTTGCACGAGAAGGGTTATTAACGTTCCACCCGCAGAGGGGAAGGGGTGCTGCTTGTCTGAACTTTTCCTTCTGAGACTGGTAGAGTCGTGCTGTAAAGAACAACCCTGCGCAGCCTGAGCCCAGGCACTGATGCCCCATGCCCCCAGTTCGTGTTGCAAGGGGAGGTTAGGGAAGCCACGGCAGGGTGGGAGATCTGAATGATGCTTCGTGCTCCCCTGGTTCCCCCAGAGTGTGGCCTTGCCATCAGAGCCAGGAGCTGGCAGTCAGGACTCCTGGGTTCCAGTCCCAGCCATGCCTCATCATGTGACCTTGGGCACCACATCACCTCTGTACCGCCGTGTCCCCAGCTGCATGCTGGGTCCCTGTAGGACCCGTAACCAGGGAAAAGTGACTGACTTGCTGTGAGATTCTTGGCTGGAAGCGCCTATAGACACATGGAATATGATTAGTCAGCATGTCGTCCCTTAACACTGGAAATGTGAGTCCAGCCTGGAGCTGTTCCCCTGGGCACACCCGTCCCACACGCCCCTACCGCCGCCGCGCATGCCCAGGGCACTGTCCTCTAGGCCGTAACGAGCCCCCATGTGTCCAGTGACGAGCCTCCGTGCCGCGGTATCCAGCTTCCATAAGGAGGTGGATGCTTCCAGGGTTTCCTCCATCAGGAGCTTCCCAGCCATCCCCAGCGAGGGCTGAGAGGCAGTAACAGCCACAAGCCGTGTCAGAACCCTTCTTCCCCTTCCCCGGCTGCGCCCCTGCCAGGGGAATTCCTGAAACCGCGGTGCAGCAAACCTTGCACAGATGCGATGATTTAATTAGCTTGAGTGGCAGCGTTTGGTCCTGCTCCAGTGTCTGACATAAGCCAGTTTCCCACCTGGCTCCAGCTCAGTGAGCATCCAGAACAGGTGCCCTGCAGGGTTTGAACTTGGAATGAAATAAGGGAAATTCTAGGGTATGTGGTGGGGGAGGAGGTGTCACTTTTATTGTATCACCAATTCTCGCATCTTTATCACGAGTCCTGCAGTAGTCAGTGTTTTCCTAAAGCCCCAGCTCCTGGAGTCCTGTGATGAGAGGAGAATTTCCACTTTCCTTTAAAATAAAAAGTCAATTTCTAGCCTTCCTCGTTGTAGCAAATAGCCTGAAAATGTGACCCAAATGCATCCTAGAGACTCAGACACCAGAAGGCAAAGAAACCCCACCATTTATTATATTTTTAATCTCACTATTTTTAAGCCAGTCTCATGCTATTGGGGCCTGGCTCATGACTGGTGGAAGCATGGGATTGGCTGTGCTGCAGCGTCATCCCTTGCCATCTGTCTCGAGTTCGTGGGGTGTCAGTCTGGTTCCCGGCAGGCAGGAGAGACACATCGCCCCTTGTTCTCTAGCTGGCGCCTCCGGGGCAAGGCTGATGGATGGAGGGGGTCATGGGGTCTGACCTCTCCCCTCTGGCCCCCTGAGCCGGCCTCTCGGAAGAGTGTGGCCTGGGGGAAGCTTGCCCTGGCCTGCTGGTTTGGTTCTGTGGGTAATCAGGGGCTTCAGTCTAGCACTGTATCTTGTGTAAACAGTCTGAACATGGGCTGCTACCTCAGCGAGCCACAGGGCCACGGGCCACACAGTGAGCGAGGCTGTGACTCCTTGGCTGGAGTCTGTTCAGGAGGGGTGAATCGAGAGGGTCAGACACTGGGTGAGCGAAGTGTCCTCTAACAATACTTTGTCCTTCCATGGCCCATCCACCCAGGCCAGGAACTCAGGGCACTTGGCAAGCGTCAGTTAACTAAGCCTCACTACTCCCCTGGGAATGGGATAAATGTCAGTTTCCCTGTCCATAAAGTGAGTATAAAGAGTCCACTGAATCTCGCAGAGTCTCGCAGCAAGTCGGGGGCAGAGACCGGACTCTCCCTTTCTATTTCTCTGACCAGTAGCCGATAGTCTGTCCTAGAGCTAGGAATAGAACCTAGGCATCCTGGCTCTCTGCACCCCTGCTCTCATCCCTACACGCACTCTCCCTCCCAGAGGTGGGAATAGAACCCAGGAGTCCTGACTCCCCCATCACCTCCCATGCTCCAGTCTCCCGTGTCCTCCCTGAGCAGGAGTTTGAGCTGTTCTGCTGGTGGCTGCATTTCCATTACTGTTGAATTAAAATGTAAGCATCTGCCAGGCGGCCAAGCCCCACTCAGTGGCGGGAGCCTCCGTGGAGCCATTTCCCAGGCCGGAACAGGTGACACCGTGTCTTGACAACTGTCTAGTTTCTGAAATTGATTTTCTCCCCTCAGCTCGCTCTCTGCCCCACTCCCCGTCCCCCGGGAACCGTGCAGCACTTCATTGGTTAGATTGTCTTTCTCCCTCCCTGGGGGGCTCGTCCTCCTGGAAAGAGGCCCAAAGCGGTGAGAGGGCAGGGGAGCGAGGGAGAGCTGTCTCTTGTAGAGGGTGCACAGCCCTAGCCAGCCAAAGGAGAATTGGTGCAGCAGGAAATCCTTTAGCTCCCTGTTTGATCCTCAGAGCGCCAATCCAGGCTGTGGGAAATTAGAATGGAAAATGTATGTGGTGTTGGTTTTGCTGCTTTCCCCTCTCTGGGCAGCACACTGCTCTCCCGGGAACCCGGCAGCGCTGAGAAGTTGATATGTTTACATCCACTGTGCTGCTTTTAATCAAACATCAATAAGTGCATGTCAGCGAAGCAAAGCTTGCAACAGAGCTGCCCTCCGAGCCCGCTGCTCCCAGGGAAATGGGCTAATTGCTCAGCTGCAGAGCAGCCTTGTGTATCTTTCCCATGCCCCTTTTGCCCCCCATCCTGCCCAGAGACTGGCTGTGCCGGGTTTGCTGGTTGATCACTTTTCTGTAGGACCAATTTTGGATTTGTAAAGACCAGAATTCTGGGGCAGCCGCATTCTGCAGCCCCTGTCGCCCCACCCCCAGGCAGGAGACAGGAGAACGTGTGTGGTAACTCGGTGAGGGCTCTGCAGCTGGGCACGCAAGGAGCACTGGCACGTGGCACCCTGAATTTGGCATGCTGTGAACAGCCTCCACAGCAGGCAGTGAAGAAAAGGTTTGCACCAGCCCCTGCCAACCACATGCACGGCCTTTCCCTCCTCTGCTCCGGCTGCGCAATCTGGATCTGAATTGGAAACAGCCTGAAGTCTGGGGTTATTTGTAAAGAGCTGGAGTTCAGACAGAGGTTTGGACATGGTCGCTGCTTTCTAATGAGCTGATTCCGGGCTGCCAGTTCAGAGGTGGAGGCTGCTCATGGGATTCAGGGACCCCCTCCTCCCACAAAATTTTGGGTGTGTGGTTCCAGGCCCATCTCTGCTCTGTGCACGGGGCTGTACGCTCTTACTGCTCCCCTGGCATGTAGCATACACGCGCAGCACCATGGAGGGGAAATCTGAAAGCTCCGTGGTGTGCCAGATCCTTCAGTGCCTATTGTTTACAAGTCTTTTTGGCCTCTTGACCCCTTTTTTCTGCAGGGGCATCTGCTAGGGAAGCTGGTGCAGGCTGGCTGGGCCGTGAGGGTATCGGGGTGATAAGCGAGGTCTGGGCAGGTCAGCTGATGGCTGCAAAGTTCTGTTAGAAACCGCTCCACAAAGGCCAGCGCTGCCATGACGGGCTGTGGATGGGTGGAGCGGGAGGCAGCTGTGCGCTTCGCTTGTTCCTCGGGCTGCTCGGTGGGTATGTCTCACTCTGCGCTTGCTCTTTCGCGTCTTCCCGTTAACTGAACCATGGGGCCACCAGGGAGCGTGTGTCTGTGCAGAGATGCGCCAGAAGCTGTGTGCAGCGCAGCAGTCCCCAGAGGCGCAGGGTAACCAACGCAAGCACCAGGAACCCCAGGAATCTCTGTCCTCTCTCTAAAGGTCACCTGTCTGCAGCGGGGAGCACCGTGGCCGTTAACCCCTTTCAGGATGGCCCTGGCTTTGCCTTGCTCCGTTGTGCATCTGTTCTGTCTTTTCCTATTGCTTCTCTTTGGGGGAGAGACGCGCTTCGGGGGCAGCTCATCTCACTACCAGACTCATGCTGCCTAATCCGCAGGACAGCAGTCACTGAGGCTGGAAGCTTTGTGGGGTGAAGGCTGCCTTGAGATCCAAGAGGCTCCCTCTCCTCTGCCCCATCGCACTGGCTCGGGGTGGTTTGAGCTCAGGGGGTGCAGCGAACTCATCCACCCCTAATCTTTTCTCGTCTTGGCTCTTGGAAGACATACGTTTATCAGCTACACCATCCACATGTGGTGTGGCCGGCTAGAACCCAGACCTCCTGCTCCCAAACACAGCCCTGTACCACTTGAGCCGATGCTAGGATTGGTACCTCTGTGAACCACAGCTACTAGAGGGAGATATGGACTCCATTCAGCAGAGGAAAATGGGGCTTCTGGAATGGCCAGTGCATAACAGCCCAGCTGCAATGGCGACAGATATCTTCTCCCCCCCCTTCTAAGAGGACCGTGGCTCCGAGGCAATTGGCTGTTTCTGGAAGGGTGGATGCAATGGAGGTGGGGCCCAAGCGGGACTCAGGAGTGACCATCGTAGCCAGCTGGACGAGGCTGGTGGCTAGCACCTGCTGGAATGAAGCATGAAATATGACCCCACATTGAGCCCCTCTGCCCAAAGAAATCCAAACTCACCGCATGCAATGACCAGACTAGTTGACACGAATGCACTGACTAGTGTGTGCACACACCAGTGCTGTGGATTGGATGGAATCAGAGCTGCCCAGCTGTGTGTCACGGGGCCTCTACTGCTACGAGATTCTCCTTTAGCCCAAGGGCTGTGGCAGCGGGTTCTGTAGTTCTGTTTCCAGTGGGGCTGTGAAGTTTCTCCTGGCCTGGCATGCAGCATCGTGACAAACAGGAAGCCCAAGGTGGCTACAGATTTGTTACAGTGCTTTGCACTTCTGTAGCCCCTTGAATGCCAGGATCTCGGCGCCGTTCCCAAGGCCCGGGTGGCAGGGAGGTGCTGCTGTCTCCCTTTCACTGACAGGGAAGCTGGAGCACAGACCCGCCCAAGGTCACACAGGACATCAATGTCAGACTGCAGCCCTCCCAGCCCTGTGCTTTAGTCACTAGTCCGGCCATCCGCCCTCCCCCACGTAACACACCTGCCGTGACCCTTTGTCCTTTCTGCAGTCGCCACACGGCCAGCAGTTAACTGCACTAGGGTGCTGGGAGCCCTCCCAAGGTAGGGAACAGCGACCCAGGGAGGAGAGCTCCTGCACCCGTCTCTGAGCTCTCTCCTGTGTCCCTCGCTTGGCTTCTGTGTCCTGTGGTGACTCGCATGTTCCCTGGTGCTTGGGAAGCGGTTCTCCCCTTCCTCAGTTGCTTGCCATCCCCTCCTCCCACCCAGCATTTCGTCTGCCATGCGCCTTCGGAGTCGCACTGCGAGGCTCACGCCATTCATGTGTAAAGTTTTGTGTGGCCACGGCTCCCTCGGGGGCGGGCCCCAGGCGGAATTTTTACAGGGTGCTTTGAAGACTTGTCACAAGGCAGAGACGTCCTTGCCAGCCGTCAGACACAGCCCCCGCCCCTCCATGCCCACTCCCCCAAATCTGATTTGCCTGCTCCACACCCCACTAGCACACGCAGCCAGCGAGGAAAGGTTTCTGTAGCTGTTAATTGAATTACATTGCCACAGAAAGCCGAGAAGTCGTAGCTCATTAAACTCTCTTGTGTCCCATTATAACAGTGTGTGTTGCCTTTGCGGATTGTCATTATCATATATTACTGCGGGACTCAGCAGTGCTGTTTGTTTATGCATTACATTTTTTCCCCTGCTTATCCAGCCCCCACCCACCCCCCCAAGCCTGTTTTTCCTGCATGGTATATACCACTCTGGGGATTGCGAAGGTGCAGCCTTCCTCCCTCGCTGGATAAATAATGACTTTTTTAGTGAAAGCCAAATTTATTTTCCTAAAGCTAGATTAACTGCAGCCTCGGTCTGTGTCGGGGACTCTGCGGTGTTTTGTTTTCAGTGTGTTTGTGCTTGCGAGGCGGGTGAATGATGTTTACTACAGTCGTGCCAACCCTCGTAGCAGGAAGGGGCACGTTAGGTAGGAGCCATCGCAGCACATGACGATGGGGAGGGGGACCACACGCAACCGGGGCTGATTGGTCAGTACGTTTCCTCGGCCAGGATTCTTGTACTTTTACTGCAAATGGAATGTGGCCTGGAGAGTCGGGCACCAAGCTGAGAGTCAGGAGAAGGGGGGTTCACTGTCCAGGTCTGTCCTTGGCTCATAGCGTGACCCAGGCCCAGTCACTGAACCTCCCTGGATGAGTTTTTCCTCCTCAGTAAAATAGGGGTAACCCTCCTCGCATGAGTGCCACGGCAGTGGCTGCAGGGCAGCGTGCAAAGCCTGCTGGATGGAAGAAGCTCTAGAGAGGCAAAACTTTGATTTACTCTTGACAGTGTCCTGATCCTCTCATGCTGGGAATGGAACCTGGGCACCAGCTGTGGGTGCACAAGCACCTGGAGTGTGGCGGGGCCGAGAGTATTTTATTAACTGGACTCTAAGCATTCTCGAAGGCTCATTATTTGGAAGGCTTTATCGTAGTGGGAGGCCTGCCAGCAATTCCACTTTATTGTTCAGTCTCTCTGAGATGGCCGTCACTTTCTGTAGCCAATTGCAATATCCAGCGAGTGTGAAATATACAAAGGACACAGGCCAGCGAGCTGGACTCCCCTGCAGATTTGCATTCTTAGTGCTGTGCCTGATCAAGACCAAATAAAAGATTTGGAGGTGCTGAAAGCAGGCCAGGCCAGGGGAAGGGCGGGGACTGAGTGCCCCCCCCCAGCAGTGTGCAGATGCCCAGAGGGGGCAGGCTGAGGCCCCTGTTTTCCAGGTTATTGCCAAGAAGCTGGCTGGCTTCCCCTTCCCAGTAATTAGTGCAATCAGCTCATTTCTCCCAGAGGCCGGGTTCCCTTGTTAGACCCACAATAGAGGTCTCCCTACGGGATGGGGAGCAACCAGATACTGGACACAGTGCTGGTATATAATACTCTAATACTCACAAAACAAACCTTACTCACTCCACATTCATACCCCAAACATACTATACCAGAGTCCAAAGGTCAGAATGGTCCCGATGGCCAGTCGAGATTCCTTCCGATTATAAGATGCGGGGAGCTGGCAAAAACCACATCTATATCCACACAGGGCTCTGGATCAATAAACAACTCCGATTTGCAGAAATCATAGGCAACCATTTATAGTCCATTCCGTCATGTCCCCAGTTCTTTGCCTTTGTTTACTAGGCCTTCTACCCACACAATTCCAGAGACAATCCTGGGCAGGCCGCCACGATCCAAGGCGTGCCATTTCCTCCAATTCTTATACAATTTTATATCAGTCCAGCTGGTGGTGTTTCCTTTTCTGCTGATTCTTCGTATTTTTCTCGGAACATAACAAGATTGTTTTTGCACAAATCGTTCTAATAGTTCTTGACCTTAAGTTCTTGCTTCTGTTGCCAACTTGCAACGCACGTATTCGTGTCAAGCACGCGTCATTCATACCAGGCCTCAATGACCTATAACATATTACATGGCTATATGAATGTGTGTGTGTGTGTGTGTATCCCAACAGCCTAGCTCTGCCGCTGGGTTGGGAGTTCTCAAGAGACACTGCCTGCTCACCCTCACATCTTGTCAGCAGGAAGGACTGGAAGCCCCATGTGTCTCCAGAGGGGGAATGCGGTGCAGGTGCTTGGAAATGCAGGGACCTTTGCTCGTTTCTCTGATGATTCCCACTTGGGACCCAGAAGATCGCCCTCTCTGGTGCCAGGGTCTCATCATCACTGTTTTAGGGTGCTCGCTGGCCAAAGCTGGCCTTTCTTTCGGAAGCTTGTCTTCGCTCTACAACGCCACACAGCTGCCCTGTTTTCTTTTATAGCATTGACCTTTGATGAACACAAAGGCTGGTTTATAATCTGCAGCCTTATTTTTCACTTTCTCCTTGGTTATTTTTTGGGGCGGGGAAGGCGGTACTAGGAGTTCAGGAGACCACGGTATAAGAGAAATCTTGCCAGCATTTTCTTTCCAGCATGTCTCTGAATTGTTAGCTCCTATTCCTCCACTGGGACTTTACTGTTTAGCTATTGATACTGCACTGGCTGTGAGTTAGATGGTTTGCAGTGACCTAGGAGCACAGGATCCCTGCCAGAAGGAGTTTACAATCTGATCTTGTGTGAAACTGTTCTCCCTTCTTTGCGTGGGAGACCTAGGAGCTACCTGGGAGAGGACGTGCCAGAGTGGGACTTGGAGCAGAGAGGAGTGTTGTGGTACAGATGGCTGGGTCAGGGTGGCGGTGTGCTCCGGGCTGAGAGGAGTGCGGGGCAGAAGGCGCAGAGCTGGCTGGAGGATGGGCAGTTCCAACGGTTAGCTATGGGGCAGGGAGGAAGACAAAAGAAGATGGGTTGTGCAAGTCCTAGAGGGTCAGGACAGCCTTCTTCCGACTGCCTGGCAGCCTGTTGCGTATGGTGTTGGTGTCGGCTCAGCTTCCAACAGCCCAGTGTCCACCACGTCACGAGCTGTCATGCCCAGTCGCCATCTTTGCTGGCACGTCTCCGAGCAAGGAGACTCCACCCCTTCGCCAGTCTTCTCTTCAGGCTGAAACGAAACCGGGGCTGTGCGAGGAGGGTGGGGACCAAGGCCAAGACCTGTCCTGGCCAACTCGTACGCTCTCCAAGCCCCTGGAAAGCATTGTTGTTGTCCAGTGATTGTCAGAAATGTGACAGTTGGCCCTCGAAGCTTGAATGACTCCCACCAGTAAACGGGTTCAGTCCAGCCTGCGCCAGGCCATACTGGGGCTGTCACCTTTTCCAGGCAACCTGCGTGAGGCTGGTGAAAGAATGTGCAGCTGCTCCATCTCTGTGCCCGTGTGATCGCTGATCCCCTATGCATTGTGGGAAATGCCAGCTGAGCCAAGCCATAGTTACTGGGTCAGTCTGGTCTCTTGTGGGGTCGGTCGAGAGCTGCCCCTTTTAGCTGGGAAAGAGGAGCAAGGAAGTGCATGCCTTTCTTTTTATTTTATTTAAATATTCCGTATGGATATAAAAACATCTCTGGCATCTGCAATGCAAAGCCTGACTTGTCGATGTAAAATCGTACTCTCTATTCTGCCCAGGTTTATATGAGTGAATTATGCAAATTTTTGATGGAAAAATATTCCTCCTCACATCCTTGAGAGTGTAAAACCTTAGTCAATAATTCATAGTCGTGTGTCTCAGACTGGAGGCTTTCTCTTCATTATAACTTGCACCTAGTTATTTGTCTTTCACATTTTATTGTATATGCTGGTGTAATGCTATGCATTATAAAATTTATCTGCTTCATTATTTTATGATCCTGAGCTGTATAATGCAACAAAACGATTCTGTTTCTGACTGCATGGCCTATTGGCTGTATCTGCAGCTGATAAACGGCATTTGGCCACCTCACTGATGCTGTTTGTGGGGTAAACTTTGAGCCTGCTGAGCAGGGAGTTGGGTGTGCCCTGCCCACGTGCCTGGGGATGGCAGAATTGTCTTTAATTCTCCAAGTGCAGGGGTGGAAATTAGCCCCTGTGTGTCTCAGCGCATCCCCAGCACGAGGGAAATCTTGGACTGGTTCAAATGTGCTTAAAAACACAATTAAATGGGCCTATGTGGTGGTGGTGGTTTGTTGTGAATAGTACGGAAGTCCTTCGCTGTGTCAGTTAATACAGAAGTGTGTGTTCACTAACAACTCCTAATTCTCTAGCCTTTCACCCCGTGGAGCATGGCTGGAGTCTGGCCACACATGTAATACATGTCGTGTTCTCTCTAACGTTTAGTGGGCACATAGTGCAGAGTAAGGACACGCTAGCTGAGTACTGCAGTTAGCCAGGTCCTTTCGTGTCCGAGCGCCTTGCAGTGGGGAATGGGTTTTATCCGCACAGCTCCCCACGGAGGGAGGACGGTATTCTCACCGTTGTACAGCTGGAGAGATGAGATGTCGACATCTGTAGCTCAGCTGGGAGGTGAACCCAGATCTCTTGAGTCCCATCCACTGCCCTGCCCACTAGACCGCCCTTCCTGGCAGCCCCCTCTTTAATGCCTGGTCGGTTACTAGAGCCGGAGAGCAACGTTCATTAGGTATCTGATTATTGCTGGCTCCTATGGGGCTGGCAGCTCCAGCCACATCAGCTGCTGCTGTCTAGGGCACAGGGATGGTGACGCCAGCAACAGAGTGCAGACCTATTCCTGGCTCATTTCAGCCTTGGAGCCCCACGGCCGGTGCCCTCTCTGGCCACAGAGCTTCCCAGGCTAACTGAGCAGGGAGTGATCCCCCCTCTCGTGGGCACAGCAGCTCCTGGGGACCCCGCACATGGCTCTGACGTGCTGGGCTGTGTGTGAGGGAAGAGTACCCGGCATGAGTATTGCAGCCTTTGGAAGGCAGCAGGGGGTCATGGTCGGTGGCTGGGGGATCGCTGACCTTAGCGCTCTGCAGTAAATCTGCTTTGAAGGCAGCCAGTTTAGCCTTGGCCAGATCGATTTGCTGTAGTTGTGAGCGTCAGAACAGTGCATTTGCTAAGTTTCCCTAGGTCTCTTCTGCCTCACACCGTAGCACGTGTCTCTGAAGCCTCTGCTACTCATTTCTTCCCCTCCTCTCAGTCCCAGCCATGATCACTTCCCATCCCAACACGACCATCGCGATCAAGGGCCAGATGAAGGAGTTGAATTGCACAGCCCGAGGGGAGCGGCCAATCATCATTCGCTGGGAGAAAGGCGACACTGTCATCGACCCCGACCGCAACATGAGATATGCCATCACCACCAAGGATAACAGTGACGAGGTCATTTCAACGCTCAAGGTGAGAGAGCTCTGGGTGAGATGCGCCAGCGCTGAGGTCCATGAGTGGAGCACTGGTGCATTTCACACTCCAACGGGGTTTGGTTACATTTCTGATCACAAGGGGTCACCCTCCTCTTTCCATTTGCTGCTCCATGACCTGCCTGTGTCGGGAACAGCCTGAGAGCAGTTTGACTGCACACATGTGGCATTACTCAGGCTGTTCTATAAAAAGCACCTTCCCCCTCAGCTGGGGAAATTGTTGAATTTCTTATGAGAAATTTTTCAGTTTTATTGAAAAAAATTAAAACTCGAAAGATGATTATTGGGTGTGTCAAAAAAGGGAAAACTTCCAATGAAATGAATCTTTCCCCTCAATTCATCCAAACAAAGATGGAAACTTTCCAGCTCACTCCAGTGGAGAAGCACCGTGTGTGTGTGTGTGTGTGTGTGTGTGTGTGTGTGTGTGTGTGTGTGTGTGTGTGTGTGAGCTCCTCGGTGTCGGGAGCCTGGGTGGCACAGTTATCACACCTGAAGAAGTAGCTCAGGTCCTTCTCTCCTGGCCTGGGGCCAGGCTTTCATTGGGTGTTGTTAGAGATTGGTAAGCTCATTTTGCTGGCACTTGAATCCACTAAAACGTAAGTTCAAAAATGTGCCTCGTGGATGTCGCTGGGGTTTGGCCAGCTCTGGAGAGACTGCAGAAAAGTGGAGGGGAGAAAAGGAATCTAGACATTGGCCTCAGTTTGGGGTGGGGAGAAACACCTGACTTTAGAGTGCACGCTCCGTAAGGCATGGATGGGGGGCACTTTGGGTAGCTGCACCGGCTGTCAGCATAACAAAGGGGAGAATTGGGCTTGTGTGTTTTCTGTTTAGTGTATCTCACCAGTTGTACAGTTACAGCGCTGTGCGAATAACAAGCACGTCTCCTGCATTAAGGCATATTGTGCCCTCACTGTCACAACGGCAGCGAAATTCTGAAACGGTCTCATTTTTACCCCTTACATATCCACAGCTTAAACCAGCCGACCGGGGGGACTCCGTCTTCTTCTCCTGCCATGCGATCAATTCTTATGGTGAAGATAGAGGGTTGATCCAGCTCACTGTCCAAGGTACTTGTTTTCCACCTGCTAGGTAGAATCATAGAAATGTGGGGCTGGAAGGGACCGGGGGAGGCCATCTAGTCCTTCCTCTGCGCTAAGGTAGTACCAGGTAAGCCTAGACCTTCCCTGACAAGTGTTTGCCGGACCTGTTCTTAAAAATCTCCAGTGCCGGGGATTCCACAGCCTGCCTTGGGAGCCTGTTCCAGAGCTTAACTAGCCTTAGAGTTAGACGGTTTTTCCTAATATCTAATTTAAATCTCCCTGGCTGCAGATTAAGCCCATTATTCCTTGTCCTGCCTTCAGTGGACGTGGAGAACAATTGATCACTGCCCTCTTTATAACAGCCCTTAATGTATTGGAAGACTGTTCCCAGGTACCCCCCTCAGTTGTCTTTTCTCAAGGCCAAACATCCCCATTTTTTTATCCTTTCCTCATAGCTCAAGTTTTCTAAACCTTTCATCATGTTTGTTGCTCTCTCTGGGATTCTCTCCAGTTTGTCCACCTCTTTCTTAAAGTTTGGCGCTCAGAACTGGACACCTGAGAGGAACCTGGGTCACCTGGGGTGGATTCTTCATCCCTGGAAAATTTTAAATCGCGTTTAGATGTTTTTCTAAAAGATCTGCTCTAGTTCAAATAGGTGTTAATACCAGAAGTCCTGTGGCCTGTGCTTTGCAGGAGGTCAGACTAGATGATCACTGTGGTCCCTTGTGGGTTTATAGCCTACAAATCTTTGACCCCGTGGGGATGAAGAGAGCATACCTGTTCAAGCAAGCATTCAATCATGCGCTCAAGTCCCATTTAGAGGAACTTAAGCCTGTGTTTAACGCATATGCAAGTGCTTTCCTGAGTCATGGCCTGCAAAAGCTTGTTGCAGAGAAGGTGCCAAGTATGAGATCATGTGCAGTTCATGCAGGACAGAGACTGCACAAAGAGGTCTGCTTCTTACTCCACATGCAGCTTGCCCGTGTGTCTTTGAGTCATACCCGCTCACTTCGTACAAACCAGGCTTAATGCATGTGAAGTCTGCACAACCGATACAGCTACGGGACAGGGAGCTGGGTCTGGTCTGCCTTCAGCATCGTCAACAAAATTGCCAGCTAAATTCTGACTGCAAGATCTTTTGTGATCTTCTGCCCTGAAATCCATTGGGCCTTAAAATGCAAGTCAGCTCCTGCAAACAAAATGAAGTAACCATCCAACTCCCTTCCTCTGTGTGGGAAGGGAAGAATGTCACCATCAGGGGTGAAATGGTTTTCATATTGCTGGGAATGGTTTATTCACTTGGCCTCAACTTTTTCTCTCCAAGAGCCTCCTGACCCTCCAGAGCTGGAGATTCGTGAGGTGAAAGCCCGAAGCATGAACTTGCGCTGGACTCAGAGATTTGATGGAAACAGCATCATCACTGGCTTTGATATCGAATACAAGAATAAATCTGGTAGGTGATTGCATTTTCCCCCTGCTACGTATGTATAATCTAAACTGAAACAAACGTGCTTCTGTGGAGTTGTTATCCATGGGTACAAATCTAAAACAGCAGAAGAAGACAATAGTCTGTGTGTCAGCATAGGAGATCACGTTTACTATGCTTGAGGAAGAACTTATCATTAGAGCTAGAGGGAATATTTCAACAAAATGGCCTTTGTCAGAAAAGGCTGATTTGACAGCACCAAAGCGTTTTGCAGGAAAGGGTTGGTTACCACAAATTTTTCAACTCAAAAAGTTTCTGAGGAAAAAGCATTCTGAAGTTGTTGAAACATTAAATTTTGACGTTTTTGTGAAAAATTCTGGTTTTCTGGTTCAAAATTACTTTTCATTTCAAAATTTCAGCGAATTATATGGAAGGGGTTGGTTTGCAAATATTTTTGATATTTTGATTTTTTTGGGTCAATTCTGAACAGGAAATTTTTTTCAAAACCTCAAAATTGTCCCCGTCCCCCCCCCCCCACAGCTCTACTTGGTACTGTCGGTGAGACCCGAACTGCTGGGAATTACCAGGGTCGTTTTTCTGCTTCCTGCTGGAATAGTGGAACAGAACTGAGTTTTGTGTAGAGGTTTCTGTTCCCAATGCAGCGGGCTGGAGGCTGATCTTACTGTGACTTTGCAGATCAGTACATGCTCTGAAAGGAGAGTTTTATAGCCCGCGCCTGCAAAGTTCTAAGCACTGAGCCACCTGCACTGGTTAAAATGACTCCTGAGCTGCTGCAGCTGCTTCCTGTGTGCACGGGGGCTGCCCTGGGAGAGGGGGCTCTGGTCCCGCCAGCTCAGTGATGGGAGAGGGGCAGGGGAAGAAACACTTCATCTTGCTCCAGCCAGGACCCTGGCACCCTGCCACCCTGTGGCTCCAGCCCCACATTCTCAGCAGTGGCAGGGAGGGTGTTCAGGCCTCACCCCCCCCCCCCAGTCTTTCTTGGGGAGAGGGGTCTCCTTCTGGGACTTCTGCTGCCACTTTCTCCACCTCCTGAGGACAGGTGGGGCCATTCCAGGGAAGGGAGGGGATGCAGGCCTCGTCTGTGCATTCTTGCATGGTGTTTAAAGGGAATATTCTGCATCCCGGTCCCTTTGATGAAGAAAGGAGAGAGCGGCATTAATGAAATATGTTAATTTGTGTTCGATGGGAGCGTTTGAAAGGGAATGTTAAAAGAGACAATATTTGCAAACAGCCAAACCTGAAGTTATACAAAAGCAAGGAGGGAAAAACCTGGCATCTTGAAACGTGGGAACCAGATAAACAAAGGCCATAAGTAAACAATAAAATAGTCATCCCGGGCCTGGCTGTCCGAGCTGATGGGAAAAGGCACTTTTCAGAGACGTCACAGTACCTTGCAGAATATTGGGTCGAATCGACCCAGAAATTCCCCTGAGGGCCCATTGCCTGGGAAGCATGGCTGGAAAATGCCCTTTGCCACCAGAGATCCCATTTTGGCCCCCTTGCTGTGATCCAGCCTGGGTTAATGCCCTGTAGTGAGCAGTGCTGCCAGGAGGAATTTTGTTAATTTCTTCAGCTGAGCTCCCCAGTTCACGTTGGCGCCTCTGCCTGGCACGTTTGGGCGGCACATCTGTGGTGATGCCAAACTTGAAGCTGCGTGCATAGCGGACATGTTAAACGGTGTTTGTAGAGCAGTGTAACCCTAACCCTCACCGCATTCCTCTCCCGAATGGCTTCCTTTCTGAGGTCTCTGCATGTGAAGAGTTGATCAGGCCTGATTTCTACGTACACCTCTGGGGCAGTGGGCAAAGTCTGGTTCATTGCAAGGCCCCTTTACCCTGCCAGAACACAGAAAATAGACCAGAGTGTAAATGAAAATCTGGCCCCCTCTGGGTTTTTATTAGTGGGAATGGGGAAGATTAATTGTATGTGTGACGTCTGCAATGGGACTTTGTCCTGGTACAGCACATGTGGACGGTACTGCTGACCTGTGCACGTGTTTTATGCTTTTGTATTGTGTTCATGATCTTGGGGAAATGTTTTCCTGCCCTGCTTTACCGTTAACCCCTGTGAAACAGAAAGACCCTTAAACATCTAAAGCCCCTTTCTGCGCTGAGAATGCTGTTGGTTTGGTTTTTGCACATCACAGTCATGGCTGGACAGTGAAACTAGCCCGGTTCATTCCCTGTGTAGCTCTCCTGCTGCAACTGGGCTGTCAAAGCTTCAGGGAAATGTTTACATCACACTCCGATCTTGAAAGCGCCTTGTGTGGTGGGGGACATCAGGAAAACATTTCATTTTGTATTATTTGTTTTTATTTAGTTAAAAAATGAATCCAACATCTATATGTAGTTCAGTAGGAAGATCTAGATTCCTAATCTTCTGGTAGTATTTCAGGTGCCTTCTTTTGGAAGCCTAAGATTCTGCCTCTTTCCCACACCTCCACTAGAGTCTGTCGCTTTTCAACAATGTCTCTACAGGAGATGAGCTGATGATGATTTTCTGAACAATCAGATATGAAATGGAAATATCTCAACTTGTGCTCACCCCATTAAAAATAATGCGTGTCTGTCTGTGTCTGTGTCTGTTTTGCTTCCAAGTTAATTAAACCCAGGCCAAACACAGAGCCCCATACACCTCACCCATGTACTGCTCCAGCTCCTCATCAGGATAATTTTAGGCATTAAGGGCTTGATCTTGCAGGATACTGAGCGATTCCTGGAAGCACTGAAGAGCCTCAGCTCCCCTGGAGGCCAGTGGGGAGGGAAGTGCTCAGTGCCTTGGTGAATTAGGTGCAAAAAGAGGGAACTGTATAAGCTATCGGCTCCACACTTCAGCAACCCGCAGCTGTGAGTCAGCACACTCTTGGCAGCAGGTTCATGCATCTCCTGGCATTACCAAGCACGGCTCCTTCTCCATCTTCAGCACTCCCTGCTGTTTACAGAAGGTTCCAGATGCTCTGCCCTGCGTGGGTGGCGTAAATGTGTCCGGGCACTGAGGAGTTGGCATGTTTGTGGCTCAGTGGGAAGGGAGTCATGAGACAGGAAGACGTGGTGGTGTGTGAGACAGGCAGATGCAAGTTCTGGGGCATTGTGTTATTGGGATCCTACCAAAATGAACTGGCATGCTAGCCTGTGGGGCTGACAGAGCCTCTGCAGAGCCATTAACTCCAGGACTCTTTGTAGGATCCCTGTCCTCTTTCACTGTGTTATTTTTTTTCCAGATTCCTGGGATTTTAAGCAATCTACCCGCAACATCTCTCCCACCATTAACCAGGCTAATATAGTGGACCTGCACCCAGCCTCCGTGTACAGCATCCGCATGTACTCCTTCAACAAGATCGGGCGCAGCGAGCCGAGCAAGGAGCTCACCATCAGCACTGAGGAAGCAGGTGCTTCTCGCTCATGCATTTTCCTCTGCTGGGTGCATGCCTCCTGCACTCCTTTCTCTGGCTATACAGGCCTTTCCCCGCACTCTGGCCGCTCATTTGTTCGGGAGGTGACAGGGAGAGGGAGTTACCGGGAAAGACAAATTACGTTGGATGCAGAATTGAGCCTGTGGTGCTGGATGGGAAAAGTCTGAGGCTGTGTGTGTGGGAGAGGCCGTGCGCAGGCAGGAGTGGATTGCTGCCCTGCCTGGGTCAGCGTGTCCCGGCTTTCGCTGCGCCAATTAACAGGCAACTGATGAGTTGTGCCCAGGCCACAGGAACTGCCCTTGGTGCTGAGCACAGTCTTCCTATTGGCAATGAGGAGCCGGGAGCTTTCCGTGGTCCTGACCAAGCGACTCGGGAATAAGGGAGCTGATGGGGGATGCTCCTTGTCCTGGCCTGTGTCCATACTACCGCATGCCACAGGACTTGGGGAATGAGCTGTTCAGGCCTCCCCCTTTGTCATTACCTTCAGCACACAGTTAGGGCACTGCAAATCCCTGGCGTGGTGCAGCCTGCCTGCACACAAGCCAGCAGTGAACGCGTCTCCGTCAGCAAAGCAAATGTTCCCGCCTGGGCAGCTACCTCAGCTAGTCACTCTCACCCGCGGAGATTCAGCAGGAGTTTGACCCCTGCACAATTCCGAAGATGTGCAGGAATGCACACGTATATACTGACTGACCTGCGAGCCTCTGGGAACCAAGATTCCTCAGCTGAAGTTTTTAGAGAGATTTCTGAGCAGAGCATGAAATCTGTGCTGTTAAATCACAGCTGTTTTTATGTGCGTGTGTTTCACCTTTGCTCATTTCACTGTGTGTGCGAACCCCTGTAAGGAACCAAGTCCTCTTCTCAAACACTCACAAAGGGATTGATTTCCTCTCTGGCTAGGACCTGCACGTGGGCCCAGCCAAACGTGTATCGGAGGAGCAATACAGCTGGCATGTTGGATAACGTTCTCCAAGTCTGAGATGGGGAGTGCGCTCTCTCTCTGCGTGATGTCCTCTCTCTAGAATGGCTACATTCATCACTTTAACCACCCTTGTGCACTCAGCAGTGCTGCATTAGTCAGTGGGAAATGAGAGCTGAACTGGGAAGGATGAAAAAGCTTTTATTTAAAGCACAGTTTATTTCAAGAATAGAGAAGGCGGGAGGGACTCAGGTGATAGTACCCACGTGCATTTATTTTTCTCTAGCCCTCTGTTGTTGGCTTTCCCCTGTGATGGTTGCCCCACTGGAGAGTTGTTTCTTTAAAGCAAGTTTTGCTACAAGGGACTCCTTTCTCTGCAGCTTGTAAACATGACTCTGTTTGATCTGTTTAACCACAGCTCCGGATGGGCCCCCAATGGATGTCACCTTGCAGCCAATGACATCGCAGAGCATCCAGGTCACCTGGAAGGTACATTGTTTGGCAGGGGAGAGAGGGGGTTGCTATGTGTGGAGTTCTGTTGGCATGGTGATACCCCTAATGTCAATGATATAAGGCGGCAGGCCCATTGCCTGTACAGCACCCTGGATGGCACATTAGAGCTACTGGTGCCTTGGGCAAGTCACTTCGTTTCTCTGTGCCTCACTTTCCCCATCTGAAATGGAAATATAATGCTCACATATTTCACAAGGAGGCTTAGTCAGTTAGTGGCCATAAAGCGCTTTGAGATTGTTAGATGAAAATGCACTAGAGATGTGCTAAACGTGATAGTTGTTTCATTATGGCAGTGATGTAAGGAAGCTGGTTTTAGGAGCAAGAATATCTAGGATGACAATCCTAAACAGCAGCCCTGCTCCTGTGGCTCAGAATGTCTTGGATCATCACCTATCACCAGGATGCCCAGGCCCAAGTAAAATTCACTAGAAGAATGAAAACTTCAGGGCTAGATGAGTACCCCAGTTGCGTCACATGAGGTCCTTCCTAATCATGTTTTATAAGATGCTTATTATCTTACAGGATATCCATGCAGGGTGGAAAGGATAAATATGTAAAAATCAAGACACTTGGCTACAAAATGCTTGCGCAAAGATCAATAAAATTTAGAATCAGATTTATTTTTCAGAAGCTGCATTGGAAAAATAAAATTGATTATAAAGTTAAGACTTCAGAATGAACCAGCAAGTCAATAAATTTAGGGCTCCATCTTCTATTCCTCCCCTCCCCTTTAGCATTGAAAAACAGATTAATGAAAAATAAGATTCACTTGAAAAATAAGTCACTTGGTTTTAAGAGTATTTCAGCGAGATGGATTGCTGTGGCTTTATAACATAAATTTGCAATCAGCCCTATTGATTTCTTAATGCTTCAGAGAAATATTGTTAAAATTGATTTAAACCTGGCTTCGTGCATTTTTAAGGCTGTCAGCCTCTTTCCCCCCCTCCTAATCAGATCATCCAACTTGAGTCCTAGCCCTGACCAGGTGTTGTAAATCGTTACTTCCTCATCAGCCAATCAGCATCCAGTTATCAGCCCCTCTGCCAGGCTCTGAATGGCTCTGGTTTTGTTACTATTTGATTATCAGCATCTGAGCACTGCCTAGTAGAAGCCAAAATGCAAGAGTATTTTAAAAAATCAACCAACAAAGATCCGGTCAGACTGAAAACCAAAGGATAGGGCCCAGGAGCAAAACCTCGTCGCCTGTAAGATGAGCCACTCACTATTCCAAAGAAGCAGCGCCCCCTGGCACGAAGGATGCAGAATGAGATTACACACAAACAGCAAAGAAACACAAACTAGGAAGGGGCCCAAACAGCCAGGATGGGCCAGTTCAGATGAATGCACCCAAGTGTGCCCTAAAGAAAGTCAGAGAGGGAGTAGGAGGCCCTTCCCCGCAGCTGAGAGAGTCTGGTCTTCATCCCAGTCCAGCATGGACCTAGGGAACAATGGAAGACCTGCCCTGGCTGGGCAGGAGAAGTGGGGAGAGCTGAGTTGCAAAGGGCTTTGTAGACCACTAATAAAACTCCTGGCACTTAACCAGCCATTTCTATTTCCAAAGCACCATACGCATTCAGAGACAGTCTTACAGGCTCTCTCCCCTTGTGAGCTGGGGTCAGTAGGATCAGCCCCAGGGGTGAATAAAGCACATGAAGTATTTGCCCTAGCTCTGAGCAGAGCGGCAATTAGAACACA
Organism: Terrapene triunguis; assembly: GCF_002925995.2. NCBI lineage: Eukaryota > Metazoa > Chordata > Testudines > Emydidae > Terrapene > Terrapene triunguis. The sequence continues at coordinate 17,178,838 of NW_020664725.1, read as the reverse complement.
TGGGCTCAGTGCACATGGGCACGCTGCTTCAGGTCACTAAGACCTCCCGTTTTGCTGCGTGTTGTCCCTGGCAGTGCTGGGGGAGCACTGATGGGCTGATGAGGTAGGGGTGGATGCTGCCCATCCTGTGACCTTGCTCCATCTGTATCCCCGCTTCTGCAGGCCCCAAAGAAAGAACTCCAGAATGGGGTGATCCGTGGCTACCAGATTGGCTACCGGGAAAACAGCCCCGGCAGCAACGGGCAATACAGCATTGTGGAGATGAAGGCCACGGGGGACAGTGAGGTCTACACTTTGGACAACCTGAAGAAGTTTGCACAGTATGGGGTCGTGGTGCAGGCGTTCAACCGCGCAGGGACGGGGCCCTCCTCCAGTGAGATCAATGCCACCACGCTCGAGGATGGTAAGCATGCCGAGGTGCCCGGGCATACAGACAAGGGCACAGAGACATCTGGAAGGGCCTCCAGCCATTCTGAGGGTGTTTGTTCTCCAGGTCTCGGGTGCAGCCTGATTAGTCTGGGGCAGCAGCAGTGGAAACTCGAGGTGGGGTAGGCCTTGTCAACACAGGGGATTTGCACCCTCTGGCTAGCATCATGCAAACCCCTAGTGTAGACGATTTGCACCCTGCTTTCAAGCATAGCAAACAGCAATGGTACAACTAGCAACTCTGGACTGTCTACCCCAGTCCAGGGAGCTGGCCACCCATGGCTGAAACTCAGTAGAGGCAAGGCCCTAGAGCGTATATAGCAGGTGGGCAGCAGTGTCTCTGCCTCTCGTTCTGGCTCCATCTGTCAGCCCTTCCCTCTATGAAATAACATCTTGGTGATTTCCTGTGTGTTGCGTAGAAAGCAATTTACAGCTGCCTGACCCCTCTGCCCACTTTTCATCCATGGCCAGCACAGAAAACGCTTTTGGGCTCTGCCCCCTTCTGGTAAGGGGCAGAGCATCTGTGATATTTTCCCTGCATGATGGACAGGGAGGCTGGCTTTCATTATATCACATGGTTTTGATTTTTTATATATATAATATTATTTTTTCCCAAAAACAAAAAGACCCGAGTCAGTGTGCGGGGACCCAAATTACACTGGATTTGTAGTCTAATTAAAGGGATGTCAGGGTGGATTTACACATCCCTGATCATTCTTAAGTGAATGGAGAGCCCACTAATCCTGCAGGAGCTATTACCTGATTCGGTATTACCAGGCCATTCTTGGCAGAGCCCCTGCCACTCTGGTGTATTTCAAACTACCTGCATAGGGGGGAAATGGCTTGAGTTTCCTGCCCCAGTAATTCAAACCCAGGATGGGGAAAGCCTCTGCACCTTCCCTCAGTGTCTCATTTCTGAGCTGCATGACACTTCATGGAAAGGATCTGCTTACTTTGCTGATCTTCCTCCTATATCAGCTGAGTCTCCAGCAGCAGAGAGATCTGAGAGTAGCAGGGAAGTAGCAAATTCCCCACCCCATGAACCGTCTCTGATAGAGCCTAGGAGCTGATGCAGGTGCATCTCCACTGAAATATCTGTCTGTGCCCTCTAAAGAGCATTGGTACCTGGCAAAGAACATTAGTCACTTAAACTGGGTCAAACTCTTTCCCCACCCCACTTGCCCTGCAGGGGGAGGGTGTGGTCTAGTGGTCTCAGAACTCCTGGCTTCTGCGTGAACTCTCCTGGGCCCCTTTGCAAATTGCAGCTGAAGTGACTTACCCATCTCCCTTGTGTTTCACTGGGTCAGATAGGGCCAAATTTTGGGTGCCTCAAATCTGGGTCAGATTTTTCCGAAGTGGGCTCTGATTCTGGGTTCCTAGCTTGACATACAAAAAGCCTGGTTGTCGGGGTACTGCACACCCACAGCTCCAATTGACTTCCGCTGGCATAGCGAGTGTTCACAACCTCTCAAAATCAGGCCCTGTATGTCTAACGCTAGGAACCCACATGGGAAAATCTGACCCATGGCCTCTGTGATGTAGCTTCCCCATCTGTGGAATGGGCTGACGCTGCTCGCCTTGTTGTAGCTGTGCTAATATCTGCAGAATGCGCCAAGGCCCTTGGAGGGGAGGGACTGTGGCAGTGCCAGGTGGTGGTACGTGAATCTGTCGTCCTGTTCAAATGGCTGCCACAGACCAGACTCTAGCTGAATTGGAGTAATTTTCTGTTAAGCAAACTTCAGAGCCTGGAAAACGCCAACAGCCATGCGCATACAGCTGAATGCTGCGAAAACAGCCATGTGAATTCAGGGGACTAGCTCTCAATAAAGGAACCGATTCATTTTCTTATGATTAATACTTACTTCCAGCTCATGCAAATGAGTTGAGAGACAAAGACAATATGTCAGAGTATCCGAGGTGACTGGGGACCCCTCTTCCGCAGCACCATGCCCGCAGCTCTGTGCTCCGAGTTTGTCCTTCAGGCTGGCATTTATTTCATCTTGTGTTTAAAATTTCATGGTTGCATCTCCTCTTTCATGCTCATGGCACGATTCCTGTTTTGCTAGCAGCCCCGATCTTCCCTCTGCCAGGGCTGAGGCAGGGAGCACTTCAACAACAATCACAAGGAAGCAAAAGGCGGGGAGGAGGGAATTAAACAGAAGAAGGTTCTATTTAAAAAGGAAAGAGCTTAGCATGGAGGGTCTTGCTGGCAGGTGGTGCATGAAACCGTGTGCAGGCTCCCAGCCCAGGCAGGGAGCTCAGTGGGCAAGGGGGACACAATCATATGCACTGCAGTCCTGCCCTGCACGTCTAGTGGCACCTGTCCTCTGAAGAGCTCAGAGCACTTCGGGGGTGCTAATTAAGCTTCATGCAGCCTTGCTCGGTAGGTAGGTGTTATGCCCATTTGGCTGACGTGAGCTCTGGCACAGAGGTTAAGTGACTTGTTCAGGATCACACATGGTTTGCTATTGGCAGAGTTGGGAATAGAGCCCTGGTCGATGCACCCTTGTTCTCACCGCAAGACACACACTCCCTCTGCCCAAACAATAGGAGAGCTTCATAAATTCCATCTGGGAGCAAGGGGGCGTGGGCGCCGCAGTGCCGCAGTGGGGAGGTGGGGTTCTGTGCCTGGCTCCGTTAGTGACTTGCTGTGTGACCTGCAGCAAGTCATGTAACCTCTCTGCACCAGAGTGGTCATGTCAGTAAAGTGGGACTAGCAGTCCTTGCCCTCCAGTGTCAAGGGCTACGAGGTCCCTGGCTGAAAGGTGCTATGTAAGTGCTAAGCCTTAATGGGTATTTGGGGCTGCCCCAGCCTGTGCTGCCCTGCCAGGCACGGGCTCAGCTTCCAGCCTTTTTCAGTGGCTGAACGTGCCCTGGAAGCTGCAGGTAGCAGCTGGAGGAGGCCCAGCCTGTGAGCGCTGGCAGCTGCTCTACCTGCTCCTTGCAGGGTTGTTTTACAAAGTGCCTTAGAGGTTTCCATTGGGGAGAGATCGTGGTTGGCCTCGGAGTCATTTTAAAAACAAAAAAAAAGTTTCACACTGCATTTGCTCAGCAGTTTTTCATACTTAATTAAGGCTCTCATTAGCCTGTCAAAGCATGATCATTTCCTGGCTCTATTAGCACTCCTCCTGGGGTATTCAAGGGCCCCTGTTTTAGCAATAGTGTCTTTTCCATAATTATATTGCCTTCATTTTGTTCAAACGGACTCTCTGTATTAGTTTATTACACTCAGTCCCTAATTACATGGTGCTTATATTTTTACACCTAAGTAATATGAAACAATAATCATTTTCAAAGAGGATCGTTAGGATGATGTATTATCATTTAAATGCTCATAAAAATTAGAGTTACCTCTTATGGGGCAATGGGATCTAATTACCTTGCATCCAGCTAGCGCTCCTGTTTCTTCCCTTTGTTCTAAGTGCAGTGTAGACATTCTTCCTGCTTCCTGGATTACGGGGCTCTAGTTGGTTTTGAAGAAGCTGTGAAGTTTCACCCAGTTGTGCTGGCAAAGAATTTTTGGTGGACTGAAGGTTGGGGCAAAACTTCTGGGGCTGGGTCAGTTCTGCATCTCCCTGGTGGATAGATGTGCCGCTGCAGAGCAACACATTTCTAGGGTGTCCTTCACACAGTGTTGACCTTGGGCACCCTACTGGTTCTGCAGCACTACTTGTGTTCTGGTACACGCAGAGGTCCCAGCCCAGCTCGGGTCCCCTTTCTGCCAGGTGTGTTTCAAATGCTGCCATCCAGAACAGCACCTGGGAAAGCGGGAGTGGTTTGACTTGTAGCTGAGCAGAGACCACAATCCTGGAGTGGGATTATGTAACTTCTCAGGAGTCCCATGAGAGTTCCCTGGGTCAAACGAAAGCTGTTTTGGCCCTGTGTCTGGGGGTATTTCACAGGTCCGCCTGGCAATCCACTTTGCCCCCTGCCATCTCCAGCTCTTCTCTTGACAATGTGCAGGAAGGGGCAGGACTTCACGAGAGCAGAGGCAGCGGAGATGTGAAATGAATGGTGTGGGTGTGGCACACCCCAGGCCCTCCCCCGGGTGATTAATACAAAGCAATATGGACAAAGCTCTGGTACCTCTTCCTGCTCTGTTTACCCAATGCCAGGCCCCTTCTGTAGTTTTGATCCTCAACTTCAAAAGCAGAGAGAATTCAGGGGGCTGGTCAGACTGAACCCCCAGTGCTGTGCCTCCCTCCGCCCTGCTGAATGGCTCAGCAGCGTGGCGCTGGAGATGGAAGGGTAAACCCCTGGAAGGCCTCCCAGAAGGCAGCGCAGCACCTGCAGTGCTGGCTCCCTGGGCGTCGATGCTGTGTAGCCATGACCCCATTGGGCTGGTGGTTCTGAGGCTTAGCGAATGTCCCCGGCGGGGGTGACACCTCTGTGTAATGCCTGCCGCCTGTTCCCTGACACCCTGAGGCAGTGAGCTCCCTTTGCTGGGCAGAAGAGGGTGTCTGGAACCTGGCTGCTTGCTTAGGGGTAGCACCTGTGTTAAGCAGCCAGCCTGTAGAAGTGCCCAAGCTGGTCCCACCCTTATGCCAAGCCCACGGTCCCCCTTCTCCTCCCAACCCCAAATCTGCCACTGGCCAACCCCAGCCCTAACCCTACATTTTGAAACTGTGTTCTATGTGAGTCCACCTTTGCTTTCGCGAGCTCAGCCTCACGTATGTTGTTTGCCACTTTATTTTGATGACCTCTCAATAGATAGCAGCAGGTCTGCTCCTTTAGCCATGACTCAGTTTACAAGACCCTGTGCTGCAAACTCAGCCTTTATTTGGTTAATTTCACTCCAGGGCATGCTCAAACCAGGGCTTTAGCGTCAAGACTGGTGGCAGCCCTGTGGCTGTGTTTGCACTGCAGCTTGGAGGTGTCATTCCCAGTAACAGTAAAAATTGCAGCATGGACTTTGCAGCACTGGTTGGGGCTTGGGCTAGCCACCCAAGTCCAAACCTGCCTGACCCCTGTATCTGAGCTCAGGTGGCTAGCCCAAGCCCCCACCAGTGCCGCACCACCCACACCACTATTTTGTGCACACTAGCTCGAGCTGAGCTATTGCGAATCTGTTTGTCTCCACTGGGAATCACACCTCCCCAGCTGCAGTGTAGATGTACGCTGTGTTACCCTACTCGGACTGCAGGCTAGACAGCACCCACCCTTTAGCAAAGGACCGTTCTGCTGGGCTCCCTGACTCCAGCGCTGCCTGCCACTGGTTCAGTTTTGCATGTTCTAACCCACATTTGGGCTGCTGCTAACATCACTCTCAGTCCAAGCTTTGCTGCAGAATGGAGCCCTCTCTGGTGGGTGGGCAGCTGCCGGCGCAGTGAGAGGTGCTGGCCTAGCTGCCCAGAAAGGCTGGGATTAGAGCTTGGTGGAAAGCAGAAGTTCCAGCCCCTGGAAATTCCAATATTTCAACTTTTGTTTTTGTCTCAAAATATCAAAAATATTCACAGAACTTTGGAAGAGATGGAATGCGTCACTTGGACATTTGCAAATCGACCCTTTTCAGAACTTATCAATCAAAGTCAAGTGCTCTGATATCTCACAGCGTCATTCTTCACTTTGAAATGTTGATTTGAAATAAAATGTCATTTTAATGTCACGCTGAAACCACATATTTTGAGTCAAAACAAAACGTTACACAAGGCAAAATTATGAAATCATAATTTTTCCTGTGGGAACATTTCGGTTTTGATGAGCCCATGTTTTCTGATGGGAATGGTTTTTTCATTGGGAAATTGTGACCCAGTCCAGTTGGGATCCAACTGCATGTAGCACCCCGTTGTGGTCTGGCTTCTCACGTGCTCCAAGATGGCGAATCTGAGAGTCAGAAATTCTTACCTGCTCATTGCTCACAAATGCAGCGGGGAGCCAAACCCTAAGAATAGATGTTGTGAGGACTAAACTACCTGAACAGACAGATGGTGAGAGCATTACCGATGCTCTGCTCATATAGCACTGCATCCTCCCTCACTGATTCATTCTCTCTCTCTCTCTCTCCATGGACTCTTCCATCAGTTCCCAGCCAGCCCCCGGAGAACGTGAGGGCATTATCCATCACGTCAGATGTGGCTGTGATCTCCTGGTCGGAGCCCCCGCGCAGTACCCTGAATGGCGTGCTCAAGGGGTACAGGGTGATCTTCTGGTCTCTCTATATGGACGGAGGTGAGGGCTCGGATGGGCTTCCCTTTTTTTGCTTTGTTTCTTACTCTCCTTATTCTAAAATGTTACACGAATTTGAGACCCGTGGCTAGATCTGCCATAATGGAGGCTGGAAATGTGCGAGTCCCCTGCCTCACCTGCACACACACCTGTAACTCCACTTAGCCCCTGACTTTCAAGCTCCCGGCTATTGCAGTCCGCTGCCATGCCTGCTGCATTGCTCGGTTTTTTTCCCCGTGACTGTGGAAATGTCCATAAAGAGCCAGGATGTCACTTGTGACCTGGGCCAGCATGTCAATTGGATCCTGTGCTTGTAGAGCTGAGCAATGGAGCCCGTCCCCACGCTTGCTCTCAGGGGCCCTGTGCGTTGGTAGTCCACAGAGCCATGTGGGAGGAAAGTTGGGAATTACCCAGCCTGGGCACAGGGAAGGTCAGAAGCTGGGCCCAGAAGCTGAAGGAATAGCTCTGCGGAGATGGGCTGGTAATCTGGGTTGTAATGCAGCTAGCTTCGCTGTCCCTGTCTCTCTGCCTGGCCTGAAAGCAATGAGTGATCTTGGTGCCTGGTTGAGACACCTGGAAGTGCATGGCCCAGGTCCTGCAATGGGAGGGTGAGCGGGAGCAGCGAATCTAAGCCTGCCGAGGTTGCCTGGGGAACAGGCTGGTTCTGAGCCCCGGACTGATCCCCTTGTCGTGTTTCCACTGCAGAGTGGGGGGAGATGCAGAACATCACCACCACGCGGGAGCGAGTGGAGTTGCGGGGAATGGAGAAGTTCACCAACTACAGCGTCCAGGTTCTGGCATACACGCAGGCCGGCGACGGTGTCCGCAGCAGCGTCCTCTACATCCAGACCAAGGAGGACAGTGAGTGATGCTCAAGCATGATGGGGCCCCTCCTGCCCAGAATGGCCTGGAGCGGGGTGGGGGGGGGTGTCACAGGTCGGGGATGGGGGAGGGCAAGAAGGTTGCTGGTACAGTCGGGGTGGGGATGCTGGGGCAGCCAGGGCATGGGGTGCTGGTTTAGCTAGGGCATGGCATGGCATGCCTGAGGTGCTGGGAGGAGAGAGCAAAGGAGCAGGAGGTGGCAGGGGGAAGATAATGGCCCTGCTCAATATTAAGTGCCTGTTTGACTGAGGAGCCTGAGGAAATGGGCTGCCCTCACCAGTGGCTCCAGCCAGTGCCCCATGGCAAATGCTGACTCAGCCAGACAGTCTGGGAGGGCCCCAGCTCCTGTCTTTTCCCCCTGCAGAGCACAGCCCTAGACCCTGCTTGCTAGCCCAGTGCCTGCTGCATAGGAGCCCCCCGCCCAGCGCCCCCCCCCCGTCGTGCCAGCCCTCTGGCCAGCATGGAATATGATGCTGGCCCCCCGACTGCGCCAAGCCAGTGGGGTCTCTAAGGCTGAGCTGAGAACATTCTTGCTGCTGGGTGGTTTGGGCCAGTCTGAGGGGAGGATATGGGAAGCCCATGTAACTCACTTCCCCCATCCTCCCAAGTACAGTGATGCGCCGGGGTTCTCCAGTGAGATGCCGTGAGGTGTCATCGGCGCTGGATTGGAGTCCTCTAGGGGTGCGCAGGCATGGGGCTGTCCTGGCTCTCTCTCTCCCCCCCGCTCTCGGTTCCTTTCAGGGGTTTGCTTCTGATGCCTTAATCTACTTGTCCACAGCTCTCAGCCAGTCTGTCCCTCCCAGCTCCCATGCTGAGATCGGGCTGGATAGCTGGGGCATCAAGCAGAAAGACTTGAGCGCAGGATAGGGAGGTGTCAGCCAGGTTTGGTGTCTGTCCCTTCCAACTGCACTGGGCCCCAGGGGGATTGGCATCCTCTCTTCTGGCTGGGGACAGCCCTGAGGGCAGATGATTCCACCCTGGTTGTGTTGTTTGGAGTCCCTGTGCATTTGCTACCTCTGGGCAGTCGATACCTCCCTGTGCTCTTCATAAAGGAACCGCAACCCGAGCAGTGCAGTTGGGTCTGAGTTTCAGATACTTTATATAACAATCCCTCCCTCCAAGAGGTGCAGCAAAGCTTGCTCTTCTCAGGTCCGAGGTTTGGCTCACCACATCCACTGGTGCTAGCAGAGAAGGGGGTGGGGGAGGTTATGGATTTAAACATCTGTGTGTGTTCCCCTTACCCTGGCTGATACACTATTAACACGTGTTAATTAGAATTAAGAAGATTCAGCTGTGAATGAGTGATTAGCAATGAAAAAAACAGCCAAGATGTTTCCCAGGCCACAGAATCGAGAAGAAAGACAAATTAGGGCTCATAAAGGATTAGACAGGAATTTAGGCTGATTTTTTACTTCTTCCCCTTCTTCTCGCGTTAAGAAGCGACACGCAGTCCCAGTTGCAGAAAGCTGAGCTGATTCCCTGGCAGACTTTGAATGGAGCAGAGATTTGGCACGTTTACAATACAGTGTGTGTGTGTGGGGGGGGTATGTATGGGGTGGTGGAGGAGGGTGTGTGTGCATGAGGTGGTGGGTGGGGCACCCCTGGCCCCAGCAGACCGTGACTGGAGCTCTTACATAATCCTTCTGACTGCGGTATACAAGGGGTTCTCCAAATAAAAACAGGTCTTCTCCCTTCTCCTTCCCCTGAGCAGGCGGGAATCAGAGTAGAAGAAAAAGGCAAAGGTGGCCAGTCTCGTAGGCAGGCGTTTGGTCGCTCTTTAGGGTTCAGTTTCTCTGTGGGTCGTAGGGTCTCTGCTCAGAGCTAGGGACTGCCTCCAGCTCCTCCTTTTCGTCATCCCCATCTTATACCTGCTCCATGCGCTCTCAGGGGCAGTAAGGTCAGTGACTGTCTTCCTCTTTGCTGATCTGTCCCTGTAGCCTTTGCCTTTTGAGCTTCCTCCATCCCAGCAGAGCAAGCCATACAGGTGAGTCTGGTTAGTGCTGCGAGAGCCCACTCTGTTAGGACTTGTCTACATTACCCGCTGGATCCACGGGCAGTGATCGATCCAGTGGGGTCGATTTATCGTGTCTAGTGAAGAATGCGGCAGAACGCGGGTCCAGGTGGATGCAGAGGACGCTGGCTTTGACTTGGTTGAGTGCATGAGTGAGGAGGGCACGGGACAGCTAGTAGGACAAACCCTGAACCCTCTCAAGAGACTGGTTTTACTGTGACTAAGAGAAACAGAACCTCAACCCTTCTTAAAAGGGGGTCACTCAGCCACAGGCACCAAAAGGCACCCCTAGTTTAAACGTGCGAGGGATAAGACCTTACACCCTGGTTAAAGGGCAGTCATTTAGCCTGGCGTGTCAAAGTGACCTGTGGCTTAATTAGCAGGGCAAAGGAGACCCAAACCCTCCTTACAGGGTGGTCCCTAAGCCGGGGGCGTTGCAATGGGCCAGAGCGTAAAGCGCAGAAAAGAAGAGACCTCCGTTCCCTCAGGAGAGGGTGGTCTCTTTCCCCAGCAAGTGCCAACGGCCCAAGAGGAGTTAGAAAGGGAGACCTGCACCTTTCTTACAGGGAGAGGTCAATGGCACAGGGCATTTGAAAGGCTAGGTCCTAAGGAGCTCAAACCCACAGAGACCTCAACCCTTCTTAAAGGGGGGTCGCTCAGCCTCAGCTATGGAAGGGACCCATAAAGCATTTTGGTTGGCGAGGAATGGACCTTGATCCTTGTTTACAGGGAGGTCCTTTTACCGGGCACCTGAAGGGGGATTAAGCCTGTGGGGAGAAGTGTCGAACCCGAGCCCTCGGTACAGGGGTGCGGTGTGTGCAGTGTACTCAGCCT